>NW_019385493.1:10308-57558 GCF_000671375.1 Centruroides sculpturatus | reverse complement strand
GTAAGATGCGATACAAATCGACATACAAAGTACATTATTTTGGAAGTGAATTATTTAATATAAAATTCGAACTTAAAGTGAAAAATATTCAACAGAATTCTGAAATAACAATGCAAGTAATTTAATGAACAAATGGAAGATATTTTCAAGGACTCAAATTCAGCATTTTAATTTCTGCTGTGGAATAAATAGAAAGTGTAAATCATTTATGGAATTCTACAATACGAAGGAAGTGGCAATCAAAAATCCATAAATAACTTAAATTGTTGTATTCCTATTTATACAGAGAGATACTTAGATTAAGAATTTCTATTCATTCAAGAATATAACCTAAGAAAATGTGGCAAAGTAACTTACGTAATCCGTCGTATTTTAATTACAACGTCTTGAATAAACGCTAATCTAAATGTATAAAATTACTTGTCCTGGCTGAGTGACTGATTCATCATCGCCCAAAACAAACCGCTGAACTTAAAGTGGTGAAATTTAGTACACAGTTAGGGTACGTTACGAAAACGCACACTAAGAAGGGATTTTTCGAAATTCCCCCGCGGAAAGACAGGGAGCAAATTAGGTCTTAACCCGATGAACGGCTTCTACTATACTATTTTAGATGCGATTTTTTTGTTTTCAACTACGTTTAGTCTTATTAAATTGATAACATTTCAGACATTGTTATAAATATTTTTATATATTTCGATTTTTTAACCAAATGTTCGAACCGTTTTAAATTCGAATTTGTTATTGCATATTGGTTCGATTATAGAACGATTGTAAACGTTCGAGAAAATTGATCAAATTGAAAACAGTTCGTTTGATTCTCATCATTAACAAATAACTCCGACGAAATAAATCGCTGTATGTCATAATACAAATACTGATCAGTCTATTAATGAAAATTATATAATTATATTGTTAATTACATTCTAATGAGAGGCTTTTCGATGGAAGGTTTGCCTGGAGTAAGACGAAGCAAGAACGAAGCACTTCCGTGCCTTAGAAAACAAAGAACTTTGGAGATTGGGCGAAGACGCAAATCGAGCCATTGTGACATTTCTTATCTTGGACCGAGCCCGTCTCTCTGAATTTCTGCAGTAGGTTGGCAACTGCTACGTGTGACACAGGCGCGGTTGTGTTTTTGAGAGTAAATATTTATTTATCTAAATATATTAACGACAGTTTTCAATTTATAAAAGTAGACACAAGAAACTCAAAAATCGGTTAACCGTTTTCAAGAATAACTTTCTGTCTGAATCGAATCCTGTACTTTTTATAAATTTGACGAATTTCTGGCAGATAGCTTAGTTAACCAACTTTTGGGCCATCCTATACATACGTCACAAAAGCAATGTTTGGTATAAAAAAATCATATACGTGAATATTGTTTTTTTATTAAGCATTTTTATATTAATAATTGTTCAAATATTTAATGTTAACTTTCATAAGTTTATAGTAATTTAATAAAGATATTTTAAAAGCAGTTGTTTCATTTTTTAGAATTTATAAAACATAAACTAATTTGACAACTGATCTGAAATGATGTCGTGAAATAACAATACGAAAGGGCGTACCTAAAAACACAGTAGTATAGTCTTATGCATATAGTACTATCTATACTGTATATGTATGTATAGGCTTATATATAGGTTTGGACTCCTACGTATCCAAGTTTCAAAGTAAATAAGAAAATATTCCTGGTATTTTCCGACCGAATCGGTTTAGGTTTTCAGTTCAGTACACAGTTCAAGTAGTTATATCGGCCATACGATCTGCTCATTGCAGATATCAATACCACATACAATGATATTATTAGTTACTAATGAATTATATCTATTTATTACGAATATTTTAGAAACTATTCTGCTGAACGAATACGAAAGTTCTTCTTCACGTAAAAGAATCTTCCAATGAATAATCCAAAAGGTCTACTTCCAAATTTCTTCGCGAATCCAATCATCTGAAATGAATATTTATAATAAAGTAACAAATGAGCCCGGCGTTGCTTGGGCAAACGATTTGGATGATTTGGTAAATATCGTTTGGAAATAAACTTATTACTATCACAAGTAATCTTCAAAGACCATAGTAATTGTTATATAACGCATACCTCTTATTGCTGAGAATCAATTTACTGCTTCAAACGAACGTATCTCTTAGTTAGGTTTTTTAAACATAATGGAGAAAATTGAGTTTGTTTTGTGGAACATTTCAAAGATGAAGGCTGATTATAAAAAAAATATTGCAAATTTTCTAATATAAAACGTTTAAATTATTTCTGAAAAGCGATAAATAATTATATTAAATAATACACACACAAAAAAAACAAAAATTTCGAGTAAGACATTGAAAAGTGAGCAGGAAAATCTTGAGATTAAAAAAACTTAAGAACGAAAATCTACATATTCTGTAGAATAACTTTTATAATATCACGTCACATCTTTTTCTATCACGTCACATCTGACGGCGTTAGTACAACGAGCATTCTTAATAGTAATCGCCAAATTCACAACTCCACTACTCGACGAGATCAAAATATAAGAATATTACGTAAGACGAGATTGTATTACCCCCACCTCTGAGTAAGAAATCTTTGACTCCCACCCACCCCAAAATACCTTACGTAATTTATGGACGGCCCCTAATCTCTAATAATAGTCAAAATAATAAAAGTAATGCGTAAGATGCGATACAAATCGACATACAAAGTACATTATTTTGGAAGTGAATTATTTAATATAAAATTCGANGCCTCTAAACCATTAACGTTACTTCTTCCTCGCCTTATACAACCTTGAAACAATAGCCTACTTGTATAGGAGGATGGAGAAGATATGTAGAGCTTGTTATTTTTTGCAACTGGACGTGACTGATTGTTTTTTTTTTTTTTTTTGTTTCTCTTTTCCTTCTGTGACTTTTATGTTCTGTTCCCCCCGACACAGAATGGAAGAAGGAGCGACACACTCCGTCGACTGGTTCCTTTCTTCTCCCTCTAATTTCTATAAACACCGACTTATAGGTGAGGTCGACGGGGAGTTATTGTTTGGTGACACGTTTCTGTTGACGTAAAAAAATGTGTATAGAAGCGCGTGACGTCGTAACTTCGCACAAAAGTTACGTTTTATCCGGTGCCAAATGTACATTTTTCTTCGTATTTTTTGAATTTTTCATCCCTCGAGGAAGGTTTTTTTTTCTTAGAAAAAGCGGTGTTAAATTTTTTTAAAAGTAATTATAACTTATTCACAAAGAGGAGAGTGTCAAAGCTTAATGTGCTGATTAAGTAAAATACATAAGGGAGCATCATTGGTGAATGATAATTAGTAAGCAAATGAAGCTCTCGACCCCCCATTTAAGGGGGTGTTCGTGCAAGTTTTCACGCCTAAAATTAGTTATAATATCTTTGGTAACATCGTAAAATATCCCATCCGTCATTATTACGCTTTTAATGTTGACACCTGTTTGTATACGTTTAAAACGCTTTATCATCATCGTGCATACGAAATTGGACTCGGAGACATTTTTCGACTTTTTTCTTCTATTTTTTTGAAGAAGATTCATCTGGAAACTATTAAGTAAAGAGCCGTTTTTTGAATTTTAAAATTTCTTACTCTTTTGAACCGAATGCCAGACTCTTCTCGCCTTTATCCTTAACCTTAACTGTCATAGAGGTTACGCTGTACCTATATATGGATCTTGACACCTCGTCCCGGTCGGTCGGTAAGAAAATATCCCAAGCACTCTACAAAAATAGGGCGTTATTGCGATTTATCTTCCGAAAAGGCCACTTAAGCGAAGCGTGTAAAAAATTCATTACAAAGTTCAAAAGGTCTGAATGGAGAACCGTAAAGTTCTGACGTTTTCCACCCTCACCTGGGGGAAGCGCAAGAACTTTCTCTATCAAACTTCATGAATAGTCGAGAATTTGATGGTTTCTCCATTAAACTCAACAATGGAGGGTTATTTTTACTTCTCTATTTAGCCCCGAGATCGCTTAACCCAGGAAATTTATTGTCTTTCGCCGCGTGTGGCCCATATTATTAAATCTTCCGAATCTTTAACACCAGGTGGTCGGAATCTCGCTACTTCTTCGTCGAATATCAAAACGGATCTTCCGGCCCTTCCCTTTTGCTAAATACCTAAAAAAACACTTAAATTCATACCATATTTCGCGCCTTTTATAACGGAACCCAAACTGTATTCCACGACGGTTGGGTGCGGAGTGACGAGAACCACGGTTACCAATGAGAGAACGAGTAACGTTTCTTATCTGACTGAAAGCGTAACTCATCTTAGATTATTTAGGAGAGAAGCGCGGCAATGGGCGTTGCGAGTAGAGAAACAAAAATGGCGCCACATCTAGGCGTGTCCCTGTCGATAGGCACAGAGTAGACTGAGATAATAGAGGTTGTGGCTTTCCATTCCCACTGACAAAGATCTAGTTCGAATTGAGTCGTCACTTTTGAACGTTAATAGATTCGGATGCGGTTCCGAGCCCCATTATCTTATCAACTTTGAGATAAGAGAGAAATGAAGTGCAAATGGTCGTCTCTCCGGGGATGCACCGTACAAATGTCAATTTTTCCATCTTATTAACGCGAGAATTTGTAGGTGTGTTACTGCCAGATATTGCATTTTTTCTTCTTCTTCTTCTTCTTCTTCACCTACGATTCGAACGTGAGGTGCATAAAATCATCGACCGTTGCCATTTTTAAAGAAGAGAAGAAGAACCCCGGATAATTTGTAGAGCCGTTGGGCGTATCCGAGCCTCTTTTCTTCCCCCTCTTCTTGTAATTACAAATAACAACTGGCTGTCTATACATCACATCTTCTACGACGTCCTTCTTCTTCCTCCGACTGGATATCTGTATACATCGACAGGCAATCAAGCCGCTTTTAGAGTTCCATTAGTCAGTTATGTGACATGTACTTCTTGCACCGGTCCAGTCGTAAATCTCTTCTCTCATTACGATCCACGTCATGCCATCGTTTCGACTATCGGCAACGGTTTCGTATCGATATCTTCGATGCTCCGACGATAACGAGCCCATTTTACAACATCAGAACTAGTTTGATCCACCCCGGTTCTACCAATTTTTACTACCTCCGTCTCTCTCTCTCTCTCTCCCGTTACTAATCTATATCCCCCCCAAAAAATCTACTTTTTTTTCTTCTTCTAATTTATTTACACAAGAAAAAACTTTCCATAAAAACACACACAACGGTAGTCTCTCATTGGTACTCTTCAGTGTGTGCCAAAGCAATTTTCATTCATCACTTTCCGCCTCCGACAACAAAACTATAAATCTGTATAGTGTTAGTAAATTGATATCCGATTGGAAATAATAAATTTCTATCCGGTTTTCTTCTGTACAGTTGGAAAACACGTGTGTGTCTGGACCTAAAAAAAAAACATAAACAAATCTCGGTGATTAACTTTGTCGTCGCTAGATGGTGCTATCATCTGGAACCATTATTAATCAGCGCCATCTCACTCGGTGACTCTTCTTCTTCCTCTTACATTTTCGGCCATTTTTAAATATTCTTAACAAAATCAATTCTACGGCTGAATTCATTTAATTATGAATTAAATGATTGGTTTTCTTTTGTGTTTGTTTTTCATCACACACTTGGATTTGTCAGGATAAATGGGATGATGCTGTAATTACCATTATTATATACTTCTTATCGATTTTATAGGCATTTTTTTTCAATTAAATATCAATTACAAGATCAGTTTTTTTTCCGAAGAGTCATCATTTTTCTTGATTGGAAAGAGAACGGGAGGAAAGACCCACTCCATCATCCGCTTTCGAGATGAGTAATTTGTACAGAAACGTACGAGTTGCCATTGATTTATTTTTATTAATCCTCAAAGATGAGATAACGAAGAAACTCGAATCTTAACTTTCAGGATGAATAATTGCATCCCAACGTATCCAAGCTACAAGTAACGTTACGTAAAAATCTCGAATTTCTCCATTTTTTGCTGGATTAATTGGAAATTTTGCTGAATAATCTTAATTTAGAGAAGGTTAAGAGTCTATATTAGTGAGTTTTTTTAATGTTGGAGAAGTTGAAGAAGAGAGCAACGAGAAATTCGAATTTTGCAATGTGCCGCAAGTTGAATACCAGCAGTCAACAGGTTGTCAGTACTAAAGTGAGAAATGGCAAAGAAGATGGATTAGACAGTTCGGTACTAACACCTTGCGCTACTTATCTACCCGGCAGTAAATTATCTTATCCCACCATCGTGACGGTGGATAAACCATTACTTCTAGAGAGAAATAAGTAATTGTACGAAGCAGGCATTGCTCCCTACCTCACCCACTTGTTAATTTCCAAATATTAAATCAAAATTACTAAAGTATCTTTTTACCATTTATATATATATAGGAGATAGGAGAGGGTTGTGTTGAGTAATTTCGATAGATAAGTCATTGAGAACGACTGTGGGAGAAGTGTTCTTTCTATAGAAGAATGTGGCAATTACTAGAAGTGTTACGAAGTAGACGCCTCCACCGAGACCTTATGGTAGCGCAGATCTCAGATAGACGAGATGTTACCACTAGATAGTGACGATTAGGTCGAGGGGTGAGTGTGGGGTAGAGAGCCGGATCTTGAAAATGGAGGCGCCGACCTGTCTCTTCATAAACCATCGTAGATCGGAGCATATTCGTTGACAAAATGGGCACAGATTACTTTTACTTCCCATAACACACGAGTGTTGACGAGAAGGGGGAGAGAGACTCGCGCGCGGGGTTAGACACTTGGGGTTTCGTCCGATCGTAACTCACTCGACTTGAATCGAAGTCGGTGTGACGAACGACCACCTTTACTAGTATCGTGACGTAGATTCGAGAAAGACCCTCGAGTTTAAGAGGTCAAAGGTGACGAATATAGTCCCCGGGTATCTTGTCTTCGCGTGTCTTTCCGTCCCGTGACGAATTTCACTGTCAGAGTTGTTTGCTACATTCTTCGGTTCCTTTCAACCAAAACTTTACGATGAAACGTGAACTTCATAAATATAATACTTAACGTTTATTCGACCCCCTTTTTATCGAAAACTCTTATAAATAATAGTCTTACATACGGATTTTCCATAAAAAGATTTTTTCCGCATCATCCTGAAGAGAAGATTAAAGATTGTTACAGAAGTAGGATTATACAAGAGTGCACACCCTTAAAAAAACCTGGATAATTCGGGGAAGGATTCTTGCGGACACTCGATATTTCGGGGGGGGGGTATTTTGAAAAGAATTTTGTAAGTGCCTCCGGGAACTTTGAAACTGTCTCTTCTCTTTATCTATCAGATCTGTTATATGAGGGATTGCGACTCAGATCGTGGGAGAAAGCTAGAAAATACGTTAAATATATAACAAAACCTTCCATTCTTACACTTTAACAAGCGTTTTTCTATACAAATTCAAATGGAATTTACTCAAAAAACACGTTTACAGTAGAGAAAACGGAACGTTAGATAATGGAAAGTAAAGGTTAGTGAGCCCCAATTCTCTTTTTTTAAAAAAAAAATCGAATTACTTCAATTTAAAAGTAATCAATGGCCTAAATCTGAGTTATGGGCTAAAGATGTGTGCCCTTGAAGTCCAGTTTGTATCGATAAGGGTAGTTTTTTGTTCATTCGATTTGTCGATAGACTATCTACTTCCATCCAATTACAGAGAAACGATAGTAAGAGGGGGGAAGGGAATAACGTTGTAACTAAACCAAAATGATAAGTTACAAACTCCATACTAATTTAAATTATAGGATAAGTAAATAATAAAAAAAAGAAGGTGTAACATGAAATTCGAGTCACGAATCGTCCGCTATAATATCTATAATATAGATTTAAAAAACGGTTTTGATAGGAATACAAGTTCCTTCATTTCGACTGGAGTTATCGAAGGTTAAAGAAAAATAGAAGAAGACTGGTTAAGAATATAAATTCTTCATTTTTTTAACTTCCATAATCCTCAAATAGAAATCTGTAGCTTCTGCTGACAGATTCCAATTCTGAGGATTTATGGATCGTCATAAATCATGTTCGGGATGACACACACGTCACACGATTCAGATGAAAGATAACGCTACCAGAAACAATAGCAGTCGAGCACCCCCACGTCTACTACCATCTTTACGTTATAATTAATTAAATTTACAATAAAACACCACACTTTACACGCTATTTTCATAGTTTAGGGGTGTTCGAAGCGATTATCTTACCTTCTCGCACCCGAAAAATACATAAATTGAGACCTGTAACCTTCCACAAAAATGGAATAATTGGTGGATATCTTTAAAAGATTAACTGTACGGAGTATATAATCTCGGTAGTTGAAAGGACCTATACATATTCTACAGAAATACAAAAGAAATTCCAACAATTCTTAGCTCCCTACACGGAGAGGAGGTAGAGGATGTATGAAGAAATCCGTAAACAATAAAAAAAAATCTGTACGTCAATCGAACTGCACGTATTTCTTCAACACTAGTTTACAATCTAAATAACATTATTTATATTCAGTTAGGGTGCAGTCGAATTATAATAATTATCTCATCACGTAGGAACGAGTGGTGGAGAGAGTATATTGCGCCACTTCGTCTATTTTTCGTGTGTGCCAGATCTTTCTTTGTAATTACAAGATTAGGCGCACCTTCACTTGGTAAACATTTCGCATAAAACCAAGTAATTACAGAGAGGTGGTCGAGTTAAATTTGTCATTCTGAAAATTTCGGTTGCGCCCATTCTCGCGTAAGATGGATGGATCTCTTCTGTACTTAGCCAATTACAGGATCTCTTGTAAAAGGTCATTTTTGACGAGTCACTTCGCTACAGTCCCGTGTTCTATATAGAGTTATGTGTACAGTACATATATGTGTTTGTGTAGGGGAGGGAAAAAATAGGGAAAACTTGTAGTTAATTAGTTTAATCTGCGGCTTTTTAGAGCCTGGTGAATCATAATCCCATTCAGATCTCGAGTGGGGTAGGAGAGTTTGAGGGAGGGAGATTTTTTTTCCACCTCGTCCAGAAAGCTAATTCTCCTCGAGATTTGGATGAATGAGCTCTTTATTCATTAACCACTCGGATTTTGCATGCAAAAAGTGGCTGGTATCTTCTTACCTCCCGTCGAGTCGGTTCTCCACTCGCGCGTTTACTTATTATCCACCCCTCTATTGGCTAGCTAACGTTACGTGTCCGGATCTTCTACCCCACCCGAAATTCCATTTATTGGCAAGCTGACGAGTGAAGAATCTGATATTGTCTGTGGAATGATTGACATTCTCGCATCGTTATCAATTAACCAAGTTTTTGCAAGTCGCTAACAACCCTCTTCGTGTTTTTCGGTGTTCGAGAGATGCTAATGTAAACACTCCGGTTAATAAATGGTGGACTTTCCTAGAGGTCCCCGAAGGGTAAAGTCAATTTGTCATTTGTTAAAAACTTTACCGTTCGCGAGTCGTTAAGACGTTGTATAATGCGCACCCCGCCGTCTTTAGAAAAATGAATCGTTAAACACGTATGGGAGAAAAGTAATAGCCCGGTATAATCGGGTAATTAACCGATAGTTATCGACTAGTGTCTACGTTCGACCCTTTTCCTGGTCACGAGTAAGTCGAGCCGCGCAATAAACACTTTAAATTTATTTACATAAACTTCTTAGCTCATTATGATAAATGTGTCGAACTTTGACCTCCGGCAGCTGGCCGAAGTAGTTCTTGTTTGTCGCTCGCCCCTCTCCGTTTTGTTGGAGTGTAAATATAGTTAGAAGGGAGCGACTATAAAGAGTTGAGTTGAGAGTGGGTCTCGCGTTTGTCTGTTCGACTGGTCGATTAAAATAAACTGTACTGACGTCACACGGAGTGGGATAAAGTCGAGAGCGTATCAGTGCGCTAGACAGTGTGTAAGTTCCTTGAATGGAGCAGTCGGTGTCGATGCACTGGGTGTAACACGGAGCTGCTGCAGTCGGCAGTACGTTAGCAGCAGCTATGGAAGCAACAAGGTTGTGTTTGGTACTCGTCGGCGCTTGTCTGGTGGTGGCTCAGGGGGTTACCGAGCAGGACTTGGTGAGTGTCAATAACGGAATCGCTGTACCTTTCGGACGTTCCGTCTACGTCCATCCCGATCGAGATTTGAGGATACGAGTGTCTAATGACGACAGATGCACGGTGAAAGTCATCCAAAACGACCCTCTGTCTCAGATATCGGGTAGATTGACACCGGGCCACTTTCCGTGTCAGTTTGGCCCACACGACGTTCAATACGTCCATTTCGGAGCTCGAAGTCCTCCCCAAGATAAGGTAAAGTTATTGATAAGATACGATTCCGAAGACGATACTTACATCATCCCCGTCACGGTTCACGTGCAAGTATTGTTCGAACAGTTAGAAATTGTTACAAAAAACATGCCTTTGGTGGTCGAGAGATTGGGAGACGTCAGCACCCCCATAGACAATCGAGTGTTGCAGTTCACCTACGATAAGAATCGGCAAAATTGTAAGGTGACCATACTTAGTAGCGCGAGCGGTCTCCCTCGATATGGTGAAGTGATTAACGATGCTAACGCGGGGATGATGGAGGATTGCGACGTATTCTTAAACTCCGATATACGTTACAGACATACGTTTCTAACAGACTCCCCGAACAAGGATTTTTTACCTCTGGTAGCCGAACTGACAGATTCTCACGGTAACGTCTTAAAGCAGGAATATTTTCAGATCATGGTGCGTATTAAAGAGGGCAACGAGAACACTCCGCCCCAACTGAGATTCACCTCTCTTCTACTGTTAGACGTTAACCAATTCGTCATGACGGCAATCACCCCCAGCATCTTATCGGCGGAAGATGCGGAGACGTCTCCAGAAAAACTCATCTTCAACATCACTTCTCCTCTGGGATACGGCGAAGGTATCATCGTCAGCACGGACGATCAAGATTTGCCCATCACTTCCTTCTATCAAAAAGACGTGGAAGACTTGAAAATTGCCTACAAACCTCCCGCTTCCGATTCCGACGTCAAGAGGCTCTTCAGGGTCGACTTGGAGGTTGTAGATTCCGAGGGTTTGACTTCGGAGGCTTTCGCTTTAATGTTTGTGGTCAAACCTATGAATAGTTTGGCACCTCTGGCAACTAGAAACACCAGACTGATGCTATTCGAAGGTCAGTCGAGAAAATTACAGAGTTCTAAAAACCTGGAGATAGCGGACGAAGATAACATCGATGATGTCACTCTGGAGGTTGTCGATGGGCTGAGGCACGGTAAATTGTTGCTGTTGGGCAGTCCAGTCAAGCACTTTTCACCCGCTGACCTAGACGCCGGGTTGGTAGTTTATCAACACGATGGAAGCGATACATCAAGCGATAATATTATATTTCGATTAGACGACGGTAAACACAAAGTAGAATTCCTGTTTCCGGTCACAATATATCCGGAGGATGACGAAGCACCCATTGTAAACATTAATAAAGGACTTACCATCACGAAGGACGAGGAGGTGGTAATTAATCACTACGTCTTGAGCGCTACCGACATAGACAGCGACGATTATAGAATTACGTTCGAACTACAGGAGCCTCCCGAAGAGGGGGTGGTCCTGAAGAAACAGACCGAAGTACCCGACGATCCTAATTTATGGTCCTACATCGACGGGGTCTACGAGATACCCGTAACTTCTTGGACTCAGGAAGACTTGTTGGAAGGTAGAATATTTTATCGGCACACGGGTCAGCATTATTCGGAACCGATCGTCGAACTGCTCAAATTTAAGGTGTACGACGATAACATACCCCCCAACGGATCGGACGAACAGGAATTTCTTATTAAGATCTTTCCCAAGGATAACATTCCACCCGAGTTGCAACCCAATTCCGATCTGCATCTGGTGGTTCACGAGTTTGAACTGACGGATATTACCAAAAAACAGATGAGGTACCACGATCTAGATACCAGGGATCGAGATCTGGTCATCAGAATCGTTAGAAAACCATTCGATTTGGATCCCGCTAACCCCCTGGATCCTGGAAAGATTGTTTTCTCGGAATATCCCGATCACGAAGTAGGCGAATTCAGTCAAGCTCAAATCAACCATCACAAGATTGCTTACAAACCGCCCTCCATCGAACTGGGAATCGTTCCTCGAGACATCCAGTTCGAATTTGAGGTTGTAGACAGCGCGGGTAACGTTCTACCCGCCCAAAAGTTTACTATAAGGTTAGTGCCCGTGGATAATAAACCACCCGTTATAACTAACAGCGGACTGAACGTTTACGAGAACGGTTTCGCCATCATCACCCCCGACATTCTCGATGCGACGGATCAAGATACCGACTCCGATTCGATCCTGTTCACTGTCAAGAAGGTGCCAAGTCACGGGAGCATCCAACTCGGAACTTTTGAGCTCGGAGTGGGTGACTTTTTCACCAGGAGGGACATCTCCAACGGTCTGGTCAGTTACGTCAATAGCGGAGCGGAAATGGATAATGACAAATTTGCAATAGAAGCCACGGACGGAATCCATAAAGTGCCAGTCATCATCCACATTCACATCAGACCCATCGACGACGAAGCACCCCAATTACAAATTGCTCCGGGTACTCTGGGTGTGAGATTGAGCGTGAAGGAGAGTGGAAGAACAGCAATCACCAACGACGTTCTGAAAGCTTCCGATCCCGACACGGACGATACCATGATCACTTTCTTGATAGACGAATTACCTAGATTCGGTTACATAGAAGTAAATGGGATTATCTCGGACAGGTTCAAGCAACACGATATACAGAATAAGAGGGTGTATTACGTACACAATAGGCAGGAAATTGGATTGGAGCCAGTGATCGACAGTTTTAATTTGACTATCTCCGATATGTCTAACGATTGGATCGTGGGTGGAAACAGGATCGATCACATTCACGTAGTGGTCGACGTGGAACCGGTGGACAACGTGCCACCTAACGTGGTGGTGGGACCACTCTTTACGGTTTTAGAAGGTAACAAGAGCACCATCACTCTCTTGTACTTGAATGCCACGGACGTGGACACGGAAGTCGACGACATCATCTGTACGATTATAGACCAACCCAGCAAAGGTTACGTCGAAAATACGTCACCTGGACCGGGATCCGAAATACCTAGAGATGGCATCCCTATAACTGCATTCACCATAGCAGATTTGAGACGAAACAGCATCAACTACGTTCAGAGCATCCACAAGAAGACGGAACCCACACAAGACGAATTTACTTTTAGTTGTTCCGATGGAGTCAATTTCGCTCCCACCCTACTCTTCCTCATTCACATAGAACCCACTAACGATGAAGAGCCCGAGATGTTCATGAGAGAATTCATTGTTTACGAGGGAAGGGATCTCGTCATAGATTTACCAATTCTAAACGCCATAGACGCCGATATTCCCAAAGATAAATTGGTTTTTACCATCAAAACTAAGCCGAAACACGGGAGGATAGTTTCTCACACTACAAGAGACACGAAAGAAATCACTAGTTTCACCTTAGATCAGATTCGACAAAGTTCTTCCATCCTCTATCAGCACGACAACTCGGAAAGCATAGAAGACGAATTCGAACTCGAGTTAACGGATGGTTTACACAACACCAGCAAAAAGTTCCTGGTCATGATCATCCCCGTGGACGACGAAACACCAAGACTCACCATCAACAATGGTCTGGAGATAGGACTAGGAGAATCCAAACTGATAACGAATCAGATGCTGAAAGCGGAAGACCTGGATTCCGATGATGGAAACATCACTTATATCGTGAGACAAGCTCCGAGATACGGGAATTTAGTGTTTCTAGATCCAGAAACGGACATTCCTCTGTTTAATTTGACCAATGGAATGAATTTCACTCAAGCGGACATCGACGATAATCTCATCATGTATATTCAGTTAGGGAGAGAAGGGGTTAGAGATCTGATAAAATTCGACATCACCGATGGAACCAATTCGTTTATTGATCGCTATTTTTGGGTGACGATCGAAGGGATCGACGTCTTATACCCCGACGTCATTAACAGGGGAGTGGAACTTCCCGAAGGTGGTAAAATCACTCTGAACACCAACTTATTGAGCACCAGCGATCTTAACAGCGACGACGAATTTTTGGAGTTTTCTATCACAAGAGCACCTTCCAGAGGTCACTTGGAAAATTCGGATCATCCCGGTTTGCCCATCACGTCCTTCACTCAATTAGATTTGGCTGGAAACAAGATTTCTTACGTTCACACCAGCGAAGACGAGATAAAAATGGACAGCTTCGAATTCGAAGTGTCTGATGGCTTTAACTCCGTCTATAGGACTTTCAGAATTTCCATAAGCGACTTGGATAACAAGAAACCCATTGTCTACGCTAATAAACTTAGAGTGAAGGAAGGAGGAGATCGTTTGATATCCCCCTTCGAACTTAAAGTGGAGGATCGAGATTCCGACGATAATCTCCTTCGAGTGTTGGTGATTCGACCCCCCGCCCACGGCAAAATCCTGTACGATCATCAGAACCCCACCAACACTTTCACCATGTCGGATCTGAACGAAAACCTCGTCACGTATCATCACGACGGTTCCGAAACCGTAGAAGATAGCTTCACTTTCATCGTGACGGATGGCACTCACACGGACTTCTTCTTGCACCCCTATTTGGATAAAGAAACCAAGAAACCAGTAACAATGGAAATTGAGATCATCCCCGTGGACAACGTGGTTCCAAAACTGTCCATTAATCGAGGTGCCACGTCGATAGGACCTTTAGACAACGATCTGTTGGGATTTCAGTTTACTAATAAAGTGCTGCGTGCAGAGGACCGAGACAGCCAAGACATTAATCTTCTGTACATCATTACCACACCTCCGGAGCATGGAGTCATTATCAACGAGGCTCTGGGTAATGATAGCGTATCCATGTTCACTCAAGGTAAGTGTTTTTGGATCAGTATAATAATTTTTTGGTATAAAAATTGGGGGACAAAACTTCGCTCCTCCCGCCTAAGGATCCATAGCATCGTCCTTGATAAAAAAGCCACCGCCATCATAATAGACATATTTTATGGTAGGTGATTAATGTCTTCGTCCTTGATGCCAACCTAGATTGACACAACGACACGAGAATGCTCCATTTTTTTACACTACATTCGCCTTATTTACTTTTAAATAATGTAATGCGAGGGGGTGTAAGCTACTAGTTAAGATAGAACGATGTTTGTTTAACCCCGTAACACTTTGCCACTACCGAATAATTGTTTCACGATATTTTTAAATTTATCAGAGGAACGATCCAGTAGAAGAAAATAAAAGGTGCTGCTCTAACAATTTTATAAAAATCATAACAGATAAAAGACCGGTTTACCTTCACTACTTCACTCGAATAACCGGTATTATTCTATTATTCTGTGCATTGTTTGAGTGATTGATCGTCTTTAAAACACTTAAAACCTTCCTCTGACACTAAAATAAAGTTAAAGTGTGATGTTCTCCCTCTTTTCCTTTATATATACCGTGTTAAAATTCGTTTAACATTATGTTAGACCCTTTCAGAGTAGAGGCAAAGTGTACCAAGTCCCAATGACATTGGTATGAAACTTTATATTGATTGATATTCCTTTCGCATATGTTACTTCACGTTAATATTAATGCTCGAGTTTGTGTATTATTTTTAAAACACGCGATTCCTCCTTCAAAAATAACCTTGTGTAATTCGTTTTTTTAGCAATGAGCCTTTTACTATATAAAAAATAGCCAGGGGTACACTTCGAGGGCTTAAAAATCTCTGCTATCGAGCCAATTGGTGTGTTGATAAATCATAATTTCTTTGTCTGGCGTGATAACACGTGAGATACTTAAAGATGGTGGCGTAGATACACACTTATAATTTAGCATTTCATTGACTGTGTATGATAAAATACAAGTGTGTAGTTACCAAACGACGTATCGTCGTGCCCATCTTCGGCCATTCCCAACCTTTAAGATGCTATCTCGACATTATTAATGTAACGTAGACGATACGCTACTACTTCATTCTTCTTCTTGTGTGTGTTTCCCACGACGTTTTCGCTCCCTTTATTTATTTTACTTACAATTTCTACCGTTATCTACGAAAGATGCTCCTAGAATCGTAAATAAAACAAAATATCAACACCCACACGAGGCGAAACCAAGAAATAAAAGGTATAGAAGTTTCAGTTACACCTGTAAACACCTCTCTGTGATATGCTCTATCGGATTTTTTGTGGTGACGTTTAGAGGGTCGAGAATCTTCATGAATAATCAATTCGAATATAGTTTGAGAAATTCCATTCGGTTTTCTCTTAATCGTAACCATTAAAACACTTAAAAAGCCTCTAGTATATTGTTTAAAATGGAGACGTCATAGAGGATATCGATAAAGAAAAACGTTTATGGCACTCTGAACGTCAGACAGACAGACGTTACCTTGTTTCGCGGAAGATTGGGTTTACGGCCGTCAGACACTTTCTCTACTTAATCCTCCATAAATTTGACACTCCCAAGTGTTCATTCAGGCGTTATCCTTGAAGGGAGCTTAGCTAAATGGTTTATAAATCGGCTATGCGTCGTTTCGAGTTAACTGGATAATTTTTATCGACTCCATCACAGAATCCTTTTTATCATCCATTAACGGGGAGATCAAAAAAGGTGTGGAGGAACCCGAGTGGGTACTCGTACACCTTTCCTATTTTTATACATTAAAAAAACACTAAGAAAGTAGCCATTATTTTTATTAAATTCCCTAGAAATTTTTTAAAGGAAGACACGCTCTCACCTGTAGCTGAGGGGTTTACCGACATCTCGACCCCAACCTGCTTGGATCTCATCCAACTCATTCCCATTCACGGTATAACAATGCAGAGACTAGTTTAATTACCAGATTGCTTAGAAACGACCTTCGGTTGGCGGCAGACGTCGTTAAAATAATAAAAAAAAAGACCCCCTTTACGTCGAGGTGTACCAAAGTAAACAGCACTAATCTTTTATTTACAATGTCACAGAGCGAGACAATTCGGTTTCCTCTTCCATCTCTCGAAAATCTCCTCCCCTACAGACTAATAGTTTACAAAAATAATAAATTATCTTCGTCGGGGGATGGAGAGAAAACTTAATTTTGAGGGGGGGGGTTTTGTCGAGTGTTCGTATAAATACTCTATAACCTTTCTACTACTTTCCTCACGCTCTCTATCCTTTAATTAAAATTTAATCACCCTCTCGGGGGTGGGTGTTTACCCACCAAAAAAGTGACACGTGACGAATTTTAATACGGTTTTTACCATTAATTAAGTTTCTTGTTTGAAGATACGAACGCCCTCGTGTCCTCCCTTCTGTAATTCCCCCCTTCCTTTCTATCACCGTTCTGGTACCTTTGAATACAGTACAAGTCGACCCCCCCTATAACACTGTTGATTATTCCGTTTTATATGAATTCCATGTTGTATGAGTCACTTACATTTTATAAATACGTGTGCCGGGCTGTGAATGGCTCATGTATTTGTAAAATCTAAGTGACTCGTACAACATGGAATTCATATAAAACAGAATAATCAACAGTGTTATAGGGGGGTCGCTATTTAAGTAAGAAGATGATCGGACATTTTAGGGATATTTCTAACGGCATAAATCACGTGTCAGAAATATTACAACAGATAAAAAACATACGGTCACGCATGTCTGTATTGTTATGGGAGCGGTGTGATAAATACTGGGTTCTATGGGAGTTCGTGACGACGTTGTTAGGATTTGACTTTGCATGTCCGTCTGAGACTGACTAATGATACGAATCGATTCGAATTTTCTTTTTTTTTTGTGTTTTTAAAGTTGACAAAAGGAATGGAACGATTTTTTACACGTGACAACTTCACACCTGTAAGCCGTATAAAGTGAGTTTTTGGAATTCCTTTTGGCATTCGAAATATTTTTCTTTGAAGATTCTCACGCTTTATTCTGTGTTGTTTTTTTGTAACTGGGGGGGTTGGGTTTAATTTTTAAGGGAGGAAACTATACGTTTGTTTCTACGTCGTTTAGAATGGTGTAGGGACGATTAGGGAAATTTCTTGGAGGTTCCCTATCGAAAATAAATCTTTTATCTATTTTAAAATTCGGTAAATATGCTAGTAGTTCGCGTGATAGTGACATAAAATGCGAAGAATCGGGTAGAGAATAGAGAATGGTTAGTGTAATTCTATATTCAACTTACGTCTTTTCTAGTCAGGTTTTCTGGCGCCTTTGCTTCTGCTTTGTTTCCTGTTTCTTTCTTTATATTATTACTGTATTATTTTTTTTAATTTTGTTTCTCAAATATTGATAAATTCTGTGTTATTATATATAAAGTAACATCGCTCTTCTGAACCTTATTTGACACACACATAAGTGTCAAAGGTCACAGCGACGAAAACTCGTCACGTAACAATAAAGACAATGCGTATCGAAAACAATGAGTAATCAGGAACAGAAAAAGATAATTTTAAAATGTGGAAAACACTTAAAAAAGTAGAAAAAACATCATCGAGAAAAAACTTATTTAAGAGTAACAACAGTAACGGACTGGAGAACAATAACAATCGACAGTAACAAGTGTAACAAAGAAAAAATAGTGACGAACAAGTGTATTATAAAAAAGAAAACACCATTAAAAAAAAATAGGCAGTGAATTTTAACGAAGTGCAAGAAAAAGGAAGTTATTTTAAATGGACGGAGAGACTTCTTAATGAATTAAGTCATTTTGATTTACGATGATCTCCTTTAATTAAGGAGAAAATTATCGTCGAGATAAATTAAAATCGGTGCGAATTCTCTTGTTAAACAAAACTCGATTTGTGATTCATTATTGTTGCGTAATGCACGATAAGATTAGAAAAGAATGCCTCTTCTTTCGTCCCTCTCCCACTTCCCCCCTTTCTAATCACGCCATCACGTGACGCAGAACAAGCAATTACCCCCGTCACGTGACGATCCCCTCGAGCTATTTTCTGTCACGTGGCCCTTTCTGTCTCCGTAGACAAAGAGTGATCGCAGACAGAAGCCTTCAGCAAAAGAAACAAACACGGCAATTATCCGATTTCTCCGTCGAAGGATGGAGGGGGAAAGAAGAGGAAAAAAAAAAAAAAAAATACAGTAAGGTGATGGACGTTAGTGGCACTTAACAAATTTTCGCCATTGTGAGAGGCCTCTCGGCTTCTTTCTATCTAAACAATAGACTCGGTGTAGATTCTGTACCGATGATGACCATGCGGATGAAACGTCATCCTCCGCATCACCCGGCTGCATCTTCTAAAGATCGAAAGAATTATGTTAATGAGGACGAAGGAGGGGATTAAAATGTCTTTTAAAAAATATATGTAAACAGTTAAGAAAGAGGCAGGAACCGAAGATCCTTGGGAGGGCTTCAATTAATTATCCACGGTTAATGGAGTAAAAAATTCGAGGTACTACCCACCGTCGGGGAATTTTAAAAGAGATTCATTTTTTTTTAATGAGATTAAATTAGCATTCTAATGCAGAAAAGGGGGGGTAGGAATGGCAACCCATCGTTGCAAACTGGTTGCTGCCGTGTTAAAAAATGTAGATTTGTATCAATTAATAACGATTCTTCGCTTTAATTGACGATTAATTAGCTTGACTCTTGATATTTATCACAATCTCATTATGGACGTATGCAATTCGATCCCGGAATGAACAACAAACTCCTATTAATTCTTAAGACAATGTAGTTTTTTCGTTCACACCCCTTTATCTTGTAGAATCCTTCGCTTTCAATGCCTTTAAACCTGTTTTCAGCTTCTAAAATCTCTCTCTATCGACGTTTTCATCTGCATCTTCCATGGATGTTACACGATTCCTCGAGGTGTTAGGTTGTAAATACCCGTAAAATAGGCATGTTTTCTCGAAATCCAAACAGGTGTAATTGGATACGAAAGATTTAAGTAAAATTACATTGAATCGTATAAGTTTTGTGGGCATTTACACCTATCTAAATCATGCTTGTGTGTATATACAACCGCTTACACTTAAGGGCATTTACTTCTTTACATGACCATAAGAGGAGTTTTTGGAATTTAAATTTCTTTTAAAAAAACAGGGGGTATTTATTTAAGTAATAAATTAACTAGATATTGTCGAGGAGCCGTAACCAAGTATCTTCTTCGGATCTAGTTTTTCGATCGGGTGAAGGACCCTGTTACGTTTTTGACACGCGTGACCCTATAACGAAATTCCTCTTGGAAGAGGGGAACGGATTTTTAATGACCACTAAACACGTCGTCACTCGTTACGGACTTCGTAACACGTGACGCACTCGAAGAAAACTCCCGACTTTTGTTTTTGAGGTGGGAGGATTTTACGACTTTACATACGAGAGAAGGACGTTCTGGCCAGAAGCAATTAGTCTGTTAATCTAATTATCAGAGGAGACAGTGGTAAACACAGTTCATGGTTCTACGTCCTCTTAATTGTTACTATGCAATCCCGTTTGTTGCGCTTTCTAAAACTCGGTTTTAACGCCGGGACTTCTTGTAAAACACTCGAACTCTGACCCGGCACCACCCAACCTGTTCTCAAGAACGAGATGATTACGGGGTTCGCATTTCTTCTTTTAACCACTATCCAAATGAGTTCTTTTCCCTGTGTATGCCGTATTCGTGCCACGTATAAAACTATGTAACTAGAGAGCGTAACATTCTACTCAATCCCCTTCGATTACTTGCACAAATTGAGACTTTTTTCCAGTAAAACTGAAGCGAAACACTTGTACGTAAATCTCTAAAACACCCCCCCAGAAGATGATATCATGATAAATCTGGAGAATTGTATATATATGACAGTAGCCAGTAACACTATCGTAACCTCGTAACTTCCGTCCTTTATTTGACAGACACGCTTCTGCGGGATGTCAGACGTAACCTTGAAGATCTCTCCACGTCACTTCCGTTAATCCGATCCCCTTCCCCCGATTTCGATATTCCCATTAGGAAATCGAACGTCCTACTCTATCGTAACGTAACGCAGACGTTGCGTTACGTTAAATTAAAAGAAAAGTATTTTTATAAGCTGCATCCATTATCCATTACACGCATCCTTCGATAAGGATAACCGACGATAACTTCGGATAATAGAAATATAAACGTTACCACCTGTTTTTACCTCGATATAGCGTTAACTACTCTCTCTATATAACGTCATATTATCGATAAAAATATAGGAAAATTGCCCAAAGTTTCGTGTTTGAAACGATTTTTATAACAGTCAGACGGGAAGTAAAGTAACTAAGTGATACTCAATTGCCAAATTTTGTGTCGTCTATTGGCTGGAGGGTCGAGAAAGGAATTGTATTTACGAGACAAGATGTTAGGATATTTAACTTCCTTCCCTCCGGGTAAGGAGATCGTATGACACAGCGGAAGGTACGTTTTTTTTTTTTTTTATTCTCTGTCCAGAGGGTGAAGTTTTTATCTACGTTCTGGAGGATAGTTCCTGTCATTATACCCCCATGTGAAAATCCATAGTCCCAATATTGTCACCCAAAAATATGTCAGAGCCGTAAATAGCTCCAGGTGTACTTTCGACAGCCTTGCTGTCTGGACCAAAAACTAGGACATTCTTTTTGGCAGTGTACAGAGTCTCGAATGTACAAGATCTAGATAGGTGAAGGGAGATCTTTCTACCAGGAAATTAATCGATCTAAGAAACAGGTTTGTCTTATAAACACTTGAAAAAAATATATATATAAACGGTTTATAAAGTCATCTCGATCGATTTATGTCTATGTAATGAGTTTATGAATAAAATTAATACCCTTTCTCGACAAGTGTAATAAACACGACGATACCCCGCAGACAGGAAACAACCTTGCCCTCTTATTGCATAATTTTAGACTGTAAGACGATTACTGACAGTTGAAAACTTCTCAACCGTGGCTCGACACACGGAACTAGAAGACACTAAAAATTCCATCACTTTCGAATTCTCCTGTACTTTTATTTCCAGATGCCATTGATAAAAAAAAGAAAGAACCACCCCAAGGATAATGGAGGTGGGTGAAGGGTGAACAGACTGGAGCCGTTAGAATTAAAGGAATATTGTCGTGGAGTCAGTGACGTCAGACGGGAAGTCTTTGTTGCCATCTTCACTCGTCGATGCTCTACTTAGCACCCTACTCTCGAGTTCTTTTTTCCGCATTTCGCTATATGCAATTACAGAACGACCTTGCGGACACAACCCCACCAATTTAGTTTATTTATCGAAAATTTTTCCATAAAAATTCCCATAGAAGAGTGGCCGAAATTAATGACTGGAAGTAATCGTTTAAATACAAAAATATTGGTTCCAAAACACGAAATTTAGTATTTAAAGTGTTATTAAAACATTCCGTAATCGATTATCTGTTTTTCGAGAGTAATAAAGTGTCTTAAAACCAATTTGCAACGGAGGGAACTTCAGGAAGAATCTAATAATATTCTCTTGTAATTCCAAAGATTCGCCCTCATATAATCTCTTCTGCATCCTAAATTTAGACGAATTTAGTATAGGAGGAGCCAAAATATGGTTACCTAATGACTCATTCTACATCACGAGATGCACACTCGTCGCTTCGGAGTCCTTGGCACACTTGGAAGCCTCTACGTTACGCTATTTATCAACGACCTAGACGTGTAATAATATTCTTTTGCCACGTATAAATATTTAAAGTTACACATTGGTAACTTTCGGTTACGATTGGTTAATCGATGATAGAGTCAGCATCTTTCCGGAAAGATTAAATAACATCCAAGTATCTCGAATATCTTTTTTTACCATTCCACGTGTTAGTACTTAAATCTGTCGTTGAGGTCATATCTTTAAAACCCTCGGCGGTCGTATCAAAAGTAACAAATAATACTTCCGCAGGATTAACCCAGTGCAAGATACATATGGCGCCTAATAGACTGTTAAATTTAGCTTTAAATGCTACAAACAATTCACTCGTATTTACTGTTTTTCCCCCCTTCTTCTTCTTCTTCTTCTTTTCCCTTCTCTCTCTCTCTCTCTCTCTTGAAACACTAAACTCTTAGCTTTTTTAATACTTTTTTCTTGAAATGTCTCGTAAACTTTACCTTAAAAAAAGTCAAGTTTCTAGTGTGTTTCTAGTGTGAAGTTGTGAATTAACTTCCTCACCGGTTTTGTTGCCAAAGTGCAACGTTCTGGTTCTAATTGTAGCCTTAAATATATAAGTCTACACCTTACACACATACGATACTAGCGTATAGAGACCTACCTCGAGCCCCTATACTGTATATATTATCACTGCCTCGTATATAGAGTGTTGTAGCATCTGACCTGGAGGGCATCTCTCCCTCGACTTTATATTAAGATTCTATACCAGGATTATAAGTTGTGGTTATAAAACACTTCAATAAACGTTTACATTTGTTCTTATTCGGAATTTCGTTTACTGCTCTCTATCTTTATGTGTTGAGTCTTATCGTTACATCGGATATTCGATCCCGGTAGTAACGTGTGAAGTATTATTTGTATAACGACTTTAATACTTCTTAAATGTATGTTATTTTTGAATAAATTATAAAGGGTAGACGTTAAAATAAAATAAGATAGAGATAAGAATTAAATAAGAAAAATTACTAGTTGTAAAGCTTAATGAAAGACTTTGTTATCTGCAGCTAGCACTAAAGATAAAAGCTGAATATCAATTAGTTTGGTGGACATAAAACCTCACAACTTGACACATTCTCGATAGGAAGGTTATAAAAGAAGCGAAATGGATACAACTTAGCCTTTTATGGTTACGTTAACAGAAAAAATCAATTAAGATTATCGAGTGGAGTACAAACTCGGTACATGTGTCGTCGAGTGAGAGAAAAGGTGAGGGTCGTTACGTTACAAATAAAGCAGACAAGACGTTACTCGACTTTATCGTCGCGAGGTTAGATAAGAGTTTAGTAAGACGTCATTAATAATGCCACTTTTTCTCCAACATCTTTTGTTAATAAGGACCAGTATCTGGGTGTTAGGTCATTCTCAATCATTTTCGTCCCAGTATCTTCACGTCAATTCTCGTTAGTGACCTCCCAAGAGGTAGAAAGGATCTTTATATCTATCCGGGATCCTCTATTGTTATCCGTAGAAGGGGGGGCTAGACTACAGAAAAGGTTCTTCCAATCCAGAAAAAAGGTACCTGATCGATGGAAAGTCATTTGATATTGCTAGAAAAATCGCTTGATTAAGCACTTTTCAGTTTTTGTTTGAACTCGTGGACCCACTCTGTAAACGGTTGTTTATGCGGGTTTTTATAGAGCCGCAGGTGTGCCCACCCATAGGTTATGAAATGATTTTCGAACTCGACCTCTAACCTCTTAAATTCTGATTTATCTCTATGCTTCAACGTACACCATACTTTTTTTTTTTTTATCTGTTTTTGTAGACTCGTCTCTACACGATACTCCCTTCCGTTTTTTTACAACCGAGGGAAGAGGTTTACTTCCTTACACATAGTTCTAAATATATAAAAATGTGTCCCAAATTCTTAAATTTCTACTTAATCGATTTCTAAATGAGATATTTTTAAAGTAAAGTGTTTAAAATTTTCAAAGTTACGCTCGACAGAGGATAAGTAACACTCACACTTCCTTGGCCTGTGAACTCGAATTTCCTGTCGTCCTTTTGATCTATCTACTTCTACGTTGAAAGATAAAGTAGTTGACAATTTAAATATATTTTATAACAGTTTATAATCACCAATTAAGTAACTAAATTGCCCAAAATCCTGCTTAAAATATCATATATATATATATATATTTTTAAATTATTTGAAACGAAAAAATACAGTGATTAGTGACGTTACAATTAGTCAAAAAAGAAAAGAAAAACATAAACGTGATCGTACTCGATATCGCTTATTTTTTCTTCCGAATAGAATAGGTTCTTTGTATTTAGTTACCGAAGGAGTCGGTTATGTCACGTCATAAAAACCACCACCCTCCGAAAAAGAATTCCGTCGATAGACAGGCAACTTCGTCAGGTTTAAATGGCGGGGTCGACGAACAAAAGTCGTTGATTAATTATTAATTTTCTTTTCAATTATCAGTCAATTTGAGAAGGGGAGGAGAACTCGGGGTGGTTCCCATCGGGCGTTACTTGGACACGTCCCCGTTTCGAATTTGACAAATTGACTAGCTCTATGAGAAAATAACAGGGTGTGAGAATGCGTCGCCTTTCTAAACGTCGATTTCTATCTTGATAACATAATATCCTGCACACTTCTAGATGTTAAAAGCCTACAAAAAGATGGTTTTAATAGTACTTTAGCTTCTATTGGTATCAACTTGTATCAAGGTAAAGGCGCTTACCTTTGTTGATAGCATAAGCATCGAGGCTTGAAATTATAGTACAAGAGTCATTACAGGTTTTAAGTAGTCTTCGAGTGTTAAAAAATGTTTAAACTTAGCTATTCGTAGCCTACTAACATTTAAATTCCACTCGATAAATGTCATACAAAATAAGATTTATAGGCTATATAAACGTATAGGATGAAAGAATGCATCATTTGAGTTACTCCATAATTTTAGTTTATGGCACCCGTTCAGTTATTCAATGATAAAGAAGCACGAGATACAAATCTATATTTGCAGGTAAACTTTCCAGAAAACTTGTTTTTCGTGGTTTAAGTTCATTACCTATAATCAAAGTCATATTTTTATCCGATGCCCTGTTAAATCAATGTTTGCAATGAGATCCATTGACACACGAATTATGAGGAATTCGCAGTGGATTTTAAATAAATAAATACTATGGATCCATTTGTCTAAGGTTAAAAGATGCCTACAATAAGAACAGTACAGTAGTCTGTATAGAATGTGTTTCTTCGTGTAGCCTATATTACTGCATTATGTTTCGTGATTTAAAGTCATTATTTTAAAGATTTTAACATTAATTTTTGCAATTTTGAATAAGTATTGCTACATAAGCCAAATTTTAAAAATTACTAAAAATTATCCTGAAAAATTTGAATTTTTTTATAGTTCAATTATGCCTAATTTTCCATTCTCAGTGCAAATTTTTCTATTCTAAATAATTTTATCATCACGTTAAATTCAAATTATGGAAGATTATATAAAGAGATATTGCTCTTAACTATGTAATTGAAGCAAATTTACAGCAATTGTTGTTCGGCGCGAAAGACTAGGCGTATAAATCAAAGGATTTCTCAACGAGTAGAAATAAAGTCGTCATCTAAACTGCTACAATTTGTTTACAAATATTTTCGAATGGCCCGAAGCATTTTGAAATCTGTATAACCACTTAGGGCTTTTAACAGTCTGTAAATGGAGGATTTTCAGACTAGATGCAGCAGATAAGTCTATGGAGTCTGTAAGATGGTGGGTTTCTCGCATCCGGATCGATTAATGTCACCAACAAAGGAGAAGCAGTGAGGATCCTTTCGGAAGGACACACCTCTACTTAAAGTGGTAAAGGCGCCACATCACAGACCTTAATAACACCTTTCCTCACCTTTAGGTGACGACCAGCCTTCGGATATACTTTTCTTAATGGCAAATTTTCTAAAGAATGAATCTGTAAAGAAATTAAACTCGGTTGGAATCATTTTGTTTAAAGAACAGAAGTATTATGACTTATCTTTATGGTCTCTTGATTCTAGTTTAATCGGTGCAACCATCTTTGTAGCCTATGGGATTAACAAATTAGTGGCACTTGATGGCACAAGAACATCCACCTCGACCTGCACCCATCTAAACGTTCTTTTCTTCACTTAAATCATCTCGACGCTTAGAAAATCGATTTAGTAAAGATTGTAAAATGCTTTTAAACCTTGAAATCACCAATGAGTTACGCCATAATTTTTATGGTTCTACAAAATTGCGATTTGCTACATTTGAGGAAGTAACAGATCACTTTAGAGTAAACACAGTTTGAAAGTTTTAACATTAATCTTTATTAGTATTTATTTAAAATGTGGAAGAATTTACTCTGTCAAATTTATACCCGGAAACCATCGGCTATAAAAAAAAAGACAGAAATTTGTTTGAAGATTTTTCATCAAACTTCGTTTGTCGGGTCGTACATCATCGAACAACTGCAACGAAGGGAACGAAACTACGACATGACAAGTCTCCGGGGGGTATTAAATCACCATCAACACTTTCAAAAAATAATATTTTCGTCTAAAGATTTTTGTGTGCCATTTTCTAGATGTTATCTATTCGAGACTAACGTGTAGACAACTTTTGTAGGTGGACCACACGCGAAAGCGTACAGACGTTGTTTCCCCTCCGCCGACAAATCACATTTGAGGGTGATCGGAGGGAGAATCTGGAATTCTCCCGCTGCTCCCTCGGTTCGTTTTATGGCCGATGACTAAAAAAGATAGTGAAGAGCGTTACAAGTTGCCTTTCGTGTCATATGTCGAGATGTTACGACATATTAAATTCTGTTTGCTGATTTTAACAACCCACCGTCTGTCACACGGATAGCAGGGGTTGCCTTTCTAAGAAAAAAAAAAAGAACCTTCGCTCCCCCCTGGAGCAGGGAAGAAGAAAGCGTTTATACAAGTGAAGTCTCTGGAGGATGCTGTTCAGATGCAACTTATAAAAGTCAATGTTTAGATAGATTTGTGGGTGGGATGAAGAAGATCTTTGAACTTTGGCTCCAGCAACCAATGGTATTTTCAGCATTTTTGTCGGCTGGCATCTTTCCCGACAAAACAACTGTTTTCGAACGTAGTTTGAATGATGATGATGCGGAACAAAAATACGTCAAATTAACTAACGAGGGTCGATGTTACTCTTTTTTTTCTCTCTCTCTTTCGATTGATATAATTTATGGAGACGAATGACTCTGCTAAAAATAGATCGCCACAGAATTATCCAATGAAAAACTCAATTTAGAAAATATTCGTAGCGAAACAAAATTTTAGAAAAAAAGAAATTTCATTTGGAGAAATGTCAAAATGTCAAGTGTTTAGTAGCCTACCAAGTTCTATTCAAAAGCATTATCTTATCAAGAAGTTTTACCTTTTACAACTTCTTGAGAACAGATTTAGAAATTTCTAAATCTGTTTTCAGAATTGTTTTCATTAAATTTTCTGAGAGATGTTTTAAATTGTATCCTAGAATATAATTTTTGATGCTATTTATAACATTAACTGACATTCTAACTTATTACTCAGTGTAATCTCTTTTAACAACAGATTTGCCAAATGGCAAATTTGTTTACCAAACAGTGCTTAGTATCTCTCTGAAATTTTAACTGGATTCTTAATTATTTTAGTTGAGAAAACATTTTAGAAATTCCTAATTACTTCCTCTTATATTATCAAGGGAGAAGATTCAAGAACAGCAATAAATGTGTTAATTAAAAAGTAATGTTTCTAGATGTTAAAACCAGGAACATCTATACTTCTGAATCAATAAAAGAAATAAAACTATTAAAATTGAAACTGTGACATATTTTATAGATTTAAATTACTATCACTATAATTGTAAATAAATTTATAATTTTCTAATTATGTTTAAAGTCACAAATCTCTATTTTACAACTTCATATTAAGTCTTTTTTCATATCAGGAGACTTACTGATTGCTTGCTTTCAGGTAAAAATGAATTAGATAATCAACAATTCCTCATAAATTGGTCATGGATTTCTCTTGAACATGATTTCTACTCCATTAATGAAACAGAAAAGTTTTTAAAGATAAATCTCAAAAGAAGAGGATATTTAGGAGAAACATCTTTTGTAGGTAAGCATCCAGTAATCTTTAAAAATATCCATAAATGAAATTTATAAAGGTATAAATACAGATAGAATATATAATATATTCTGTCAGCATTTTCCTTGAGAGCATTAATCTATTTGTTTGTACAAATTTGAATTATTTTGCATCTCTTAAGCATGTATTTATTTAAAACACCTTGTCCTTCTTATTTCTTATGTTAGGTGTACAAGTAAAAAATATGACAGCTAAGCAAGGATTAGATTTTGGAAGTTATTTTGCCAAGCAAGTGCAGTTTAATCCGGGTCAGGTAGAAGCCAGATGGAAAATTAGAATTCTCGACGACAGCTTGTATGAAAAAAGAGAACAATTTTTGATTGTTTTAGAAGATCCTGTCATGGCTGCCCTAGAATATCCAGAAAAAACTGTTGTCACAATTATAGATGAAGAAGATGGTATATATTTACTAGTAGAAAATAAAATTTAAACAGTAACTTAATTAACATTGTTTTATATTTTAGTCTCTACGGTATTTATACCCAAAGAAAAGTATATCGTGAAAGAAGATTCGGGTGAATTACTGATACCAATAGAAAGAAGAGGCGACATTTCTCAGGAGATGATGGTTGTATGTTCAACTGAATCAGGTAAGGAATATAGATAAAGTAACGTAACTGTAGAAAGTTCTTTTAAATAATCTGTTAAGTTGACTATGTAAAATTTTCCAGATAGTGCAACTGGAACTTCGCATCCCACTGTATTGTCTTATTCGGACTATATAAGTAGACCACAGGATCACAACAGCATCATTCGTTTTAACAGAGGTGAAAAAATAGAATACTGTAGAATAATCATAATTGATGATTCTCTATATGAAGAAGATGAAACTTTTTATGTTAAACTTTCAACTGCAATTGGAGGAGAATTAGGAAAATATGACAAAGCAAAAATTGTTATAGAATCAGATGATAAAGATGGTTAGTATACTGTAGCAATTTTATTTTAATTTATAATAGCTTGAATTTAATTAAAATATTTAATTAATAAATGTAAATTTAGACATGAATTTTGGTTCATTTTACTTGATAAGATTTAAGTTATCATTTATGTTAATTTCTGCATATTATAATAGCATTTACAAATTCTCTAAACCAATGATTTAAAAATAAATTTCAGTTCCGTCATTCTATTTTGGAGAACCGGAATATTATGTAGATGAAAGTAATGGGTATGTAGAGGTAATGATATGGAGAACTGGCACAGATCTCTCTAAACAAGCCTCGGTGACCGTCCAGTCGAGACCTTCTGATCCCGTATCTGCTGAAGGTATATTTTGAAATTTTAAAATAGTACCATAGTAGTCATAGCATAGTTAAATTATCCAAATTCTCATTAGATTTTAAGAAAAGATGACAAATTATATAGGCTAATTATCAATATGTCTAATATTTATAAGCAGTATCTCTTCAGTTTACTTCAGAATACTGTTATTAATTATAAAAAAGCATTATCATCATTAATTAGATAACAGCAGACTTAAATTAATTCAAGTTTAAATGGTATTAGGAAATTTTAAAGAAACTTATAAGAAAGAAAAGAGTGAAAAAGTTAATGTAATATGAACTCAAACTGATAGAACGTTAAAAAAATATCATATTTTCTTAGAATATTCTGCTTTACTATAAAGTAAAGTAATACAAAATTATTCAAAAAGATGGAGACAATTTTGATTTTTTATTTCAAACAAACTGTAAGGAATGGAAACATATTCTGCACAACCTTGGATGGAGGAAGGTTTAATGTTGTATGCATTCAACGTGAGTACCATGTGTTGTGCAATAAACATCAAAACACTAGTTCATTTCTTGTCGTACAAGAATCAACAAGGATTTTTACCCCCAAATCCAAACATTGTAGCAATTAACTTTTCCGAGAGGGATGAAATGTTGATTTATCTGAAAAAATTAGTTGTTCGGAGAGATTTCCCTCTTCCATGTCTTGTAGACTTGTAGTACAAAATTCTAGCCTTCTGTTCTGCTTGCCAGGATGCAATACCAGCAGTAACTGCAACTTGTATGACTCCATATGCAGACTGATTTTAAGAATATTCCATACTGTTGTTTGAGGAATTCCAAGTTCAATGTACAGTATGCCCATATTATGGATTTTCTATGGCTCCATTTGAATGCACCTCAGATATGCTCGACATTTTCTTCTAGCACATGAAGACAATGAGTGCTTTTTTGTTTGCATATACAACCATCACCTATAAAATTTTTATGCCACCTGTAAATTTGCTTATGATGAGGCAGCTGTTTGTGTGAACCAACAGTGGAATTCATATTGTACTTCAACAATGGATTCACACTTTGCATACTGCAGTACACAAAACAACTTTTCCTGTGGCGTCACCATTTTCCAGGAAACAGTGCCATTATGTGGCATTGAATGGAACCTTTAGGCAAACTTTTAAAACTTTGAACTTTTTTCTATCCATGTGTTTCCTATTCCTTATAGTTTGTTTGGAATAAAATCCAAAATCTTCTTTATCTTTTTGAATAACCCTGTATATTTAAGTTTAATAAGACAGTTTTCATTGTATAGATTTATTATTATATTCCTGACAAAATTTTCTGTAATTATAATGAGAGAGAACAAAACAAAATCATCAGTAACTATTCAAAATGAATCCCATAAATGACAAACATAATAAATATTTAATGTTATCCTTTTGTTTATACTTATATATTTGAAAAATGATTTCATTATAACTTATATGTGGAAAATATATTTAATTTTTGGTTTTACAATGTATGAAGCATTTGTTTATAATTTATAAATAACAATTTTTTATAAAAATTTGAAATCAATTTCAGTTACCATCTTGTCATGAATATTTACACTTGTTTCCAAAAGACGTTTATCCTCAACCATGTTGTTCCTTGCTACTAATTGCCATTCCAGAAAATGATCCAGACTCCTTTAGACCAATTTTCATTTCTTCAGTAATGTTTAAACTATTTGAATCTTTCATGCTTTGCCAGATATATTCTGTTATTACTATTAATCCTTTTCAATACTTTAATCTTTGTTTTCATTTTACCTTTTCTGACTTAGTGGTCATACAATCTACAATTTTGAAACACAAAACTTAAACATCCATCTTTCATTGTCCATCCAGACCTAAAACAAATTTTTGATTCAGTTTTTCCGAGCACCCTTTTCAAAATCTTGAGTTCCAAATTTGATCTTGATTCATCTTTCATTTTATAGTCAAATAATTGTTTTTTGTTTTATACCTTTCATGTTAAAGCTGCTGATTTTTCTTTTATTGATTTTGCTCCTCTTTGTGCATACAATAGAGTTCCTCTCTATTTTTTTATTGCATATGTTAACAAATGTTTTACTGGTATACATTCCAAGGTCATTGCTTATGCTGACATCATTAAATTAATTAATAGCAAACCTATCTCTTTACAGACTGCTTGTAAAGAGATGTGGTTGTTATAAATTATAGGGTACTAAATACCCTAGTTGAGTCCTTGAAAAAACTGAACCTTGTCATTAATGCACATATTATATTAATGCACTTGTTATACTCTTTTCTTGGATTGAAATCCTCATACTTCAGACTTTTTATTGAAAACTGTTGTCTTTCTTATGCTTAGTTATCTCTGATTTGGGAGTAATCTTCAATAGAAAAATTATTAAGAAGCTCTAATTTGTCACAACATTTTTGCAGTTTTGCAGGCCAGTTTCTTTAAAGCCAATTTTATGCTTTTTTTTTTGCTAATTTTCAGTCCTTCATTGATTACTGCCTCCTGGTTTGGTCTTCTATACCTGTTAAACTTACTAAACAATGAATTTAATGTGTTTGTATTTTTTAAATAAGCTTGCTAATATGCCTTACAATAATTCTGCCAACATGGCTCACACTATACTGAGTTTCATGATTTACACAATCATATAGCATATTTTGATCAGATTTTATATTTTTAATCTTTTAATGGTCTTTATCTTTTGAAAGTGTTGGCCTTTGGATTCCCGATTATAATTATCTGTATTAAAAATATATATACATACATTTGATATATATGTATAAAATAATAACAATATATTGTATTTTAAATATGTTAGTTTTAAACATCATTTCACCATTTGCTTGATGTTCTTTCTAATTTTGCCCATTCAGTTGAAAATATCAAAGTCCAAATCCTAAATTATATTGTCTAATAAAGCTCACATTTCAGAAGGAAACAAATTATGCTGAATCAATATAAGATGACATTTATCAAAAGAAATAACATAAATTAGGTTTCTGGAAAATTAATTAAATTTTCTGACTACTTTACAAAAAGTTAATTTATTATATAAACAATACTAAATAATTTATTAAATGCATTTCAGAATAAACATAGTTAATTTGTTTATATATACAGTAATATTCTATGATTAATTTGTCAGTGGGTTATAGCTTTAAAAATTTTTTATTAGGGCTGAATTTAATTTTTTTGTTTGTACCAATAAATGGCATAGGTTTTTCAATTTTATTTTAATTGTTGATGAATATAAGGCATTTTTTACATTATTAATGCACACAAATAGCTGTGGAATAAAATAAAGTTTTTTTAAAATTATTCTAAAGTTAATGGCTTTTTTTTTATTTTGGATTTCCTAAAAATGGGCATTGTTAATTAAGCCAAAAATATTCCTGATTTTGCGAAATGTTTACTCTAAATATTGAAAACAAAGAGTTATTTGTCTCTGTTTTATTTAGTTGTGAACATTATTAGAAAAAACAAGTATAATTAATGTCATTTGTAAATTGAGTGGTGTTCTGCACTATATAAGAAGCACGGAACTGTTCTAGAATTATATTGACTGTAAACTTTGCTCTTTAAATTGTATGAGAAACATTAAGCAACTTTCTTGACTACTTCACATCAATTCTGAATATAATTTCATTATTAAATAGAATAAATATTTTCCTCCTTTGGCATTTGTTTCTATATTTTTATTCATTTTGTTTTCTTTAAAAAAAATGCTTATCTTTCATTAAAATGTTTTTGAATATTATATACTCTTAATCTGTATTTATTAATCTATACAGAGTAATTACAAAATCTACCTATATGATTTTAGCTATTGTTGTATATATGCCTACAGATGTAAATAAATAAATGAATGATATTTTGCCAAAATTATTTCAGTCTGTTGACTCTTTAATTCAAACAATTCCCATAATATCACATACACACAAAAAAGTAAATGCTACACTAATCAAGGAATTTTTATTAAAGATAAAATGCTATTTGAGACTATTCATCTTAGCTTCAGATTGTCTTATTGAATGTTCATTCTGTTATTTGAATGTTATTTACATTGTACATTGAATGTTATTTTGATATTAATCATTTCATTTTTTACTGCAACAAATAAATCTTGTAAATTATTGAGATTAAAAGTTTAAATATAATTTAACAATTTTGACAAAATTAAATAAAAAATTTATTGATATTACATTGAATTTACATAGACTACATATTATGTACTTATAAAATAACAGTTGGAATTACAATTATTTGTTGTTTATGTTCTGAATAAGATTTAGAGTAACAGCTTTAACTTACAAAATTACATTTAAAAATTAAAATTAAATAATAGTTAACAGAATAAGTTCTTTAGGAGAAAAATTATTTATCTTCTCTGTAATTAGATCAAGAAATTACATTGCTTTTGTTCTTAAAAGTTTTTGGAATGGGCACTTTTTGAAAACTAATTAAAAGAAAGAAATAATAGCATAGAACATGTATAAAATAGAAAAATTTAAATCTAAATTTTTAAAACATTCATATCAATAGAATATTCCATTTTCTCTTTGTTCTTATTTTAAGCTATAAAATGATTTTATAGCTTAAAATATCACAATTGGAATCATTTCAATTGATTTATTGAAATATAAGTGAAATAGTGTCAATTAACTTTAAATGGTGTCAATTTTAATATTATTTGAAATACTCTCAGCTGATACCACTTAATATGAATTGTTTTGAATGAATATTTCAAACTGTAAAATAACAAATTAGCATTTTGCGTCAATTGATGATCGAATGGTATCCGTTACTGTTAAGTGAAACAAATAATGCAGCTTTGACAGCAGATGAAGTTTAAAGAATGCGGACATTTTTGACCCAATTCTTTAAACTTTAATACTGTTAAAGGTGTATTGTTTAATTTAGCAAAGTAACTACAATGGTTAGTTCATCTGTATTAAATAAAATGAACTGGTATGAACATTCACATTGTCATAAACTGAAANAGATGATGTTTAAAGAATGCGGACATTTTTGACCCAATTCTTTAAACTTTAATACTGTTAAAGGTGTATTGTTTAATTTAGCAAAGTAACTACAATGGTTAGTTCATCTTTATTAAATAAAATGAACTGGTATGAACATTCACATTGTCATAAACTGAAATATCTTTTAATATAAATTATTTTAAATGGATATCAGTTATCAATATTTCAAATAAAATGTCTTATAATTTGAAATATCATCAATTGAAATCATTTAAGATCTATCTTATCCAGCATCTAAAATAATTAAAAAATTATTTAAATTATATATAATAATTCATCATAGCTTTACATGTTTAATTATATTCTTATCTCTGAAAGTGAAAGATAACTTTAGATAGAACTATCTACAAGATATCAAATGATAGAAGGTTGGACAACTCATTTAATCCTTCTAAAACTTATAATATTTAAAATTGAATGATCCCAATAGATATTCATATATTAAATGACTTTAATACTCTATTGACAAATCATTCATATCATATTTCTTTTATGTATTTTTGAATTATTTGAATGTATCAAATGATATATCTACCAGGAGAAGCTTTGCAGCTTAAATAGCTTAAATATTATCCATATTTCAAAAAAAGAAGAGAAAATACTCATCTACAGTACAAAGATATAGAAAAATTGTAGTTTTTTCTTATTAATTTGAAAATGCAACATTTAATTCAAGTCTTTATTAATAAATTAATTTGTGATAAATATTTTTCTCATTATCTGAAATTTAATACTAATGAATATTCTCTTTGATTATCAATAAACTTTTATTATGTAGAAAGGCTGAATGATTTCATTAAATTAAATATTATATAATCTTTTAATGGTCTTTATCTTTTGAAAGTGTTGGCCTTTGGATTCCCGATTATAATTATCTGTATTAAAAATATATATACATACATTTGATATATATGTATAAAATAATAACAATATATTGTATTTTAAATATGTTAGTTTTAAACATCATTTCACCATTTGCTTGATGTTCTTTCTAATTTTGCCCATTCAGTTGAAAATATCAAAGTCCAAATCCTAAATTATATTGTCTAATAAAGCTCACATTTCAGAAGGAAACAAATTATGCTGAATCAATATAAGATGACATTTATCAAAAGAAATAACATAAATTAGGTTTCTGGAAAATTAATTAAATTTTCTGACTACTTTACAAAAAGTTAATTTATTATATAAACAATACTAAATAATTTATTAAATGCATTTCAGAATAAACATAGTTAATTTGTTTATATATACAGTAATATTCTATGATTAATTTGTCAGTGGGTTATAGCTTTAAAAATTTTTTATTAGGGCTGAATTTAATTTTTTTGTTTGTACCAATAAATGGCATAGGTTTTTCAATTTTATTTTAATTGTTGATGAATATAAGGCATTTTTTACATTATTAATGCACACAAATAGCTGTGGAATAAAATAAAGTTTTTTTAAAATTATTCTAAAGTTAATGGCTTTTTTTTTATTTTGGATTTCCTAAAAATGGGCATTGTTAATTAAGCCAAAAATATTCCTGATTTTGCGAAATGTTTACTCTAAATATTGAAAACAAAGAGTTATTTGTCTCTGTTTTATTTAGTTGTGAACATTATTAGAAAAAACAAGTATAATTAATGTCATTTGTAAATTGAGTGGTGTTCTGCACTATATAAGAAGCACGGAACTGTTCTAGAATTATATTGACTGTAAACTTTGCTCTTTAAATTGTATGAGAAACATTAAGCAACTTTCTTGACTACTTCACATCAATTCTGAATATAATTTCATTATTNTTGTAAAATTGAAAAATATAAGAAAGATCTTAAAAAAATTTATAAACAGAGTTAAAAAAGTAAACAAGCAAGCAACAGCAACGTGATTGAATAGCAGAGAGGATCAAATTTAGGAACATACAAAAAAAAATTAACAAGTTGTCTGAGGAATTCTGACATTTAGCCAAGCTACTGTTTAAAAGTGTACAAAATATTTAGATAGAAGGAAAAAAAATCTATATAAAAAAATGCAACGTCTGGGAGAAAAGTTCAATAATTAATTAAAAGTATTAAGAAATGTTAAAATATCTCAATTTTAAATAAATTAATTTTAAAGTTTTAGACTCGCTTTTCATTAATAAAAATAANAAAAAAATGCAACGTCTGGGAGAAAAGTTCAATAATTAATTAAAAGTATTAAGAAATGTTAAAATATCTCAATTTTAAATAAATTAATTTTAAAGTTTTAGACTCGCTTTTCATTAATAAAAATAAATTTATATTTTTGCAAAAATAAAATCAGGATATGGTAAAAAGGTAAGCCTTGGTTTTATGAAGTTCTTTGTTTATATATATATGTGTTCAATAAAAAAAATTAATTTATTAGATTTTAAATGTGAATTTATTTTAATAGCTGGACAAGATTATATTGGCATTGGCAAAAATTTGGATTTTGCACCTGGCATAACAATGCAAACATTTAGGGTAATTATTTTAGATGATCTTGGACAGCCGATATTAGAAGGATCCGAAACATTTGAACTTGTGTTGAGAATGCCAATGAATGCTATTTTAGGAGATCCTCATACTGCAACGGTCGTTATAAATGATTCATTAAGTGACTGTAAGATTTTTAGCTATTTTTAAAACATTATATTTTAACATCTGTAAAAGATATTTAATTTTTATGTTTGAATGTGTTTTTATTTTAGTACCTAGAATGCAGTTCAAATTTCCCACGTACGTGGGTTTCGAAAATGACAAGAAAGTTGTAACTGTTATTACTCGTCGCGGAGATGTGAGTCACATGTCTGCCGTTCGTTGCTATACGCGTCAAGACAGTGCCGAAGTCAGTTTAGATTTTGTGGAACGACCCGATACAAATGATTCTTTTGTAATCTTTGTGCCAGGTAAGGATAAAAATTAATTGCTAAAATTTACTGTATATCTAATTACTATCACTTAATACAAAACAGACAATTAAGTGATTTGATTCAAATTTCAAATTTTTTCACTTGAACAAGCATCTTACTTGAAAATAAAGAAAATTTATGTGACTTGAATTTTTCAAATATATCACATATATTGAAAAGTATTGTAAAAATAATTCTTTATAGCTGTAATCTTCAGTTTTTAAATTTTAGACAACAACTATATTGTGATTATCTTAACTTTCTCATACCAGGTATAGTTCTTTGCGATGGATAAGATGAATTTAGTTTACCTTTTTTTTTATGTTTACCTTTTGTATAAAATTATTAGTTTTGTAGAAAAGCAATAAATGAATACATGTACTTTATTTAGAATATATTTATTGTAAGTTTTCTACCATCAGATTGCAGTAAAATATCAAATTATTTTTCTTCTTAAAAGGGGAGACAGAAAAACAGTGTGTTGTGGAGCTAGTTGATGATCGAATTCACGAATTGGACGAAGAATTTCGGTTGGTTTTAGGTACTCCCATCAGCGAAACCGCTGGAGGAGGTCTTCTTGGAAGTCCAAATGTGACTAAAATTACAATTAAAGATGATGGAGATAGTGAGTAAATAAAACTCAGTTTTGAAATAAATTATACAAAATATTTTTAATTTAGTGTTTCTAATAATATACCGTATCTTTAGAACCTGTGATAAAATTTAATAAAACACGAATTAGTATTAAAGAACCACAGAAGTCTGATGACGTAGCAATTGTTCACATACCTGTTGTTCGACTTGGAGATTTATCCAAAACATCAATAGTTCGTGTTCATACAAAAGATGGTTCTGCAAAATCTGGCTTTGATTATCTTCCTCTTTCAAAAGGTATCAAATTATTGTTATATGCTTGAATTAATTTATTTTATAACTTGTTTATTTTTAAAATTTTAATTTTAGAATTGCATTTTGGTCCAAATGTTAGTGAGATAATGGTTGATGTTGAGGTTTTGTTTGATGGAGAAAAAGAACATAGAGAGGCTTTTACTGTTCACCTTCGACCAGACAAAAATATGATCGCTGAAATTAAGGTTAGTCTTCTTACTTTAGTTATTGGAAATATTCAATTTTCAATCTTCTTAATGTAATATATTGTCAGATTAACTACACAATCAGCAATTGTTCTTAATTTATTAAGTATTAGTGAAAAAATATGTAAAAAGTTAGTTATCTTAAGAGATGCCAAACATGCAAATATTGAAAGTTTTAAAAACATACAAAAATTTGTGCTTGTAATTTCAATTTTACATATGCAAAGCACTACCTTAAAAGAATCTTTTGAAAATATTCAGAACAATACCAAGAAATGCATGAAAAATTTATTTATATAGCATTTGTTAGCATGATTTTGTAAGATAGTTTCAATCTGAACTGAGATAACCTAATATCCCTTTTATAATTTCATCTATGCTATGGTGACAATGTCATGAATCAAGAAAAGTTGTTCAAAGACTGATTACAGAATGACTAAGAATCAGAACATCTTGAAAATATCAATATTTGTCATTGATAACAATATAGTACAGGGAGAAGTAGGCAGTCACAGATCTCTCTTTCTTTTTCTCTCAATCTTGCTTATATTATAAGCATAATAGTTTCTACACTACACTATCCGGAACTTGTAACCGGTGTGTGACGTGTATATATTGTATACTGCTGTTGACGTTGTTGTATATATGCGTCATGTACCAGTTACAGATTCCAGATAGTGTAGTGTAGATTTCACTCTGGTGCTGAGGTTAGAATAGTTTCTGCATTATAGTTTCTAGAAGATCTTCTTAAAAGAAGGAATCTTACTTTAAATGACCAATGATTTGTATTCTTCTCATTCCTTTATAAAGGACAGCTTGTTTGATTTGCTACAGACCATATCCCTGGCTGTTTGATAGTGAACTATTATTGAATTAACTTTCTTGCTTTCGCTCGTGGAGAATAAATCAAAAGGAATAACTTCACATTATCTACAATATTAAATTATTCCTTTTCAGTGAACTCCTATATTTTCCATTTAATGGATGAATTGTGATATAGTCTTTAATTCAATTCAATTTTCTATGATTTCAGATATAATGAAAACACAGTTATAATTTACCATTTCTTTAGCATTAGGAAGATTCTTGTGGAGGAGGAGCAATTATAGTATGGCAAAGTAGAATCCTTAACTAGGCAGGTACAACAGATGTACAGGCACAGGGCTCAGGAAAAAAGGAGTCTTGAAAATGTTACAATGGGTATCAAAAAATGATCAGTATTATGTTTTCATTTTCAAATTTTAAATTTTGCCATCTTGGGACTGATTCCATAACATTCTTTATTATATTTAAAAATTAACCAACCATTTCCATCATATTTGTTTTTTCCCCTCAAAAAGAGAGGGGATAAAAATAAAGTCTTGTACAGGACACATGAAAAGCTGGCTACAGCACTGGATAGGGTTACCATAGTTTTGGAATGGTAATCCCAGACATTTACCTTAATTATGGATAAAAATCCAAGACACTTGTGACTAGAAAAAAATAATATGAAATTTAATATTGTGAAAATATATGATTATATATAATACAGTGTCAAAATGTAATACAGTGTCAAGTTTATAGAAAGAAACACATTTGATCTACACATTAAAGAAAAATAAAAAAAATCAAGCATATTATGTGAATGATGAAAATGATTGTTATTATTTTAGATCTGTTACATTATATTTTTCACTAGATAATACTTTCCTTAGAAACTATTTATTAGATTTTTTATGGTCATAAAAGTCATTACAAGAATATTTAAAATTTACTTTCACATTTCATAGATATTTTACTACTAGTGCTTGTAATTGACACAACTCTAGTGAAAGAATATTGTTCACAATGGAAACATTTTTCTAATGCTGGTAAACACATATCAAACTTGACTAATAATGTATATCACACCACTATAGAACAAGAGTAACATTGCCAAACTGAAAAAATTTATTATAGATTGAACTTTTCTAAACTTGTGCTAAACTGTTTAAAAATCATTTTACAAATACAGTCGACCCCCCTATAACACTGTTGATCTAGTGATTAACTAATGAACACTAATGATCATATCATCTGAGAGATGATATGATCATTAGTGTTTAGATTAAAATCCCATTGAGAATATCTTGAATACTTTGAAAAGATGCACATCCAGGATTGGCCCGAGAGTTTTTGGTGCCACAGCCAGCATCAGTTAAAAGGTACCTAGAGTCAGAGGCATAGCTAGGGTGGGGCAAGTAGGCACATGCCCCAGGCACCTTTCAAAGGGGGGCATGCAAAATCACCAATTATTAAATTTAAAAATCAAAATAAACCAATTCATATCAAACAATCTCATCTGCGACTCACGCACTTCGCGAATGAGTGAGAGGGAATGAGTGGTGCGCGCAGGTGGTGCACTAACTTGTTCAAATTCGACACTTCTCGCGCAGTTGTTTATTTTGTTTACATGTGATTTGTGATTCTGATTTAAATACTCCTGAGTGAGTGAGCATTATTGAAGCTACTTGATTTGTTATCTAATTGTTGAGCTTTGTTTTTTTTCTCTCTCTTTTTCTCTTCTTTTCACCATTTTCACTTCATAAATTTCACTTCCAGCCTTTGTTCTGTTGACTTCACCTTAATTGGTTGACCCAATGGTTCGATGGGTCACTAGAGAATAGGGGGTGATACCGGATTGGTCAAAGGGGACTGGCGCGAGAGGAAAGGGGAAAAATCATCATTCAAGGAGAATGGCTGGGAAGGAGAAGACAGAGATGTCAAGGAATACGGAAAGAAGACCCACTACCCATAGTGAGGGGGCAAGGGGGTCTATTATGCCCCGGGTACCACTCGCAAAGGGGCACCAAATGTTCTCCAAGACAAACAAGATTTGTTTCTGGAGAGGGAGGGGTGCCAATATTGTGTTGTGCCCCGGGCGCCAGTTATGTTCGCTACTCCATTGCCTAGAGTGACCTTTAACTGATGCTGTCTGTGATGTCACTAAATGTTTGCACCCTAGGTGACTGCCTAACACACATCACATATAACTCAGGCTGACCCTGTGCTTATCAATTTCACAACTGTCATTTGTCTAGATTTTAGGCAGATGTGAATATTCTAATCTGTCTGTGCCACCAATTTTGCAGACATTTGTCTGTTTTTTCTTTAATTTTAGTTAATTTTTTTGGTATTGTATGTGTATACATTCACAATAACATTCAAATTCAAGTGCAAATGGTTGATTTTACTATGAATGTTAGTTGTTTTCATTTAATATCAGCTTTTTTTTTATTGATTGCATCTCTTTTTCTGCGTAGTAGATTAGATGGTCTGCAATATATATATTGTATACTGCTGTTGACGTTGTTGTATATACACGTCATGTACCAGTTACAGATTCCAGATAGTGTAGTGTAGATTTCACTCTGGTGCTGAGGTTAGAATAGTTTCTGCATTATAGTTTCTAGAAGATCTTCTTAAAAGAAGGAATCTTACTTTAAATGACCAATGATTTGTATTCTTCTCATTCCTTTATAAAGGACAGCTTGTTTGATTTGCTACAGACCATATCCCTGGCTGTTTGATAGTGAACTATTATTGAATTAACTTTCTTGCTTTAGCTCGTGGAGAATAAATCAAAAGGAATAACTTCACATTATCTACANCACTTAGATTTTACAAATATGTGTGCCGGGCTGTGAACGGCTCACGTATTTGTAAAATCTAAGTGACTCGTACAACATGGAATTCATATAACACAGAATTATCTAGTGTTAATCAACATTCTTTGTTCTTTTATCATTTATTACAATATTCCATTCAACATGTAAAAGTCTGGTATGCACATTTTTAAAATTTTATCTTGTTTCAAAAACAGAATGTTGTAAATTGTTATAGAATAAATGACAGCTTTGTTCTTTCTAAATTGTAAAATTCAGTTATATCCTGAAGAAGGTCGATCGAGAAGACAGAAAACGTTAGAATAATAAATGTTCGCTGAATGATAAATGGTCGTGTATTGTTGTTAAGGCTGGTGCAATTACCGAAGGGGCTCAGTCAGTTTTAGACCTGGTTTTCACTCGTTCTGAAATGTGTCCCCAGTTGGATTGCAAATGATACGGTCTGCCTACCTGTAGGCTCAATAACATTTGTAATTTTCAGTCAGCTCTAAGAATACAGCTGTTACTTACTTTGATACACTTGGACTTATTATTTTTTCATTTAAATTGTATAATTAAATGCGAGAGTATAAATATACATTCATATTTATTGTTGTCAGATTTTTCTAATTCATAAATTTCCATTTTTCTAAACAATGTACCAGTAATTTTTTTCTATTGTTGATGAAAGCACTTTTTTTCATTACTTACTTTTCATGTGATTTCATATCAGTTTAATACTGATATGATCTGGAAGATCTACTGTGAAACTAATGAAGCTTAAGCCTCAGGGCCCATAATCCTGGAGATGCCCTGAAGCAACTTTCTTTTTAATGAGTGAATTTTTCAACAAAATCGATAGAGTTTTTTAAAAATGTTTCTTATTTAAAAAAAAAGGCTATTTTAATGATAGAATCTTAAGCCAATGGATTAATGTATTTAATATTGAGCTTAGAATATGCTCTAATAACAATTTTGTATGTAATGTCAGACTGGCAACAAATTTAGGCCCAGGAATTTATACCAAATACCAACAATCCCTTATATGCATATTTCCAGCTAAATGACAGATGGTTAAGGTGTCAGTCTACCACTTTAGGGAATTTCATTGCACCAATATGGCTTCTACCAAGGTAGTCTATGGTCTAAATAGTGATAAATTATTTTCAAATTAGAAGATATAAAATGTACATTATGGCAGGCCAAAAGTCAGTTCACATGGATCATTTTAAAATTTCAAGTAACAGATTGCATTTGTTGTGAGCTACACATCTGTTTGCTTGGGCCATACCATTGCAGCTTATATCCTGAATTAGAATAAGAATTTTTTAAAATTTAATACAATAGAGAGATAGATAACATTTATATTTTGTTTACCATTAAGATTGAAGCTTATTCACAAATAATGTGATACTCTATTCGGATATAATCACACAAGGAGTAAAGCCATTCACTGCTTTAGAAGTTTTTTATTGACGTCAGTGCCGTTAATGTAATATACCTAGCACAATGTTTAGTATATAAGTTAAAGGAAGTTTTAGAACAAAGGTAAGAATTCACTGCTTACGCAGATTGATGAGTGGCTTTAATTTAGTACCTCTAATGATCTAACATGAATTTGCAAGCTGTCATTGTGATTCAGTCAGGGACGATCTCCTAGTTAATAAATAATTATATATATTTTATTTTTATTGTGCAATGAAATGTAAGTTATATGAATGATGCAAATAGCAACTACTGTGTTGAGGTGTACTGCTGATTCATATAAATAGCTTCTCACTTAAAAATAGTTATAAAATGAATAAACCATATATTTGATTTATTAATTTTAAAAATATTTTAAAAGATTTATGGATCCCTAGAATTTCAGTTGCAGAACCCAATTTGGAAATTCTGGGCCAGTCTACTACTGTTTATATGCAAGACCAGCTTATGGGTAAATCAATAAGATGATTACTTTAAGTGCAAAAATGAGGATTGCAAAATAAGTACCTAGTCAAAAATGTTCAAAAGAAGAAAAATAAATAATTAAATAATAATAATCAAATACAGTTAAGTCTCCTACACGTACAGTATTTTAAAGTTATTAATTAAAAGTTCATTTAAGGGTACCTATGCCAGAAGTCCTCTCTATTAGTAACCTTTCTGGAAGTAGATGCAGCAAAAATTATTTTACCTCAGATGCAAGTTACCATTGAGTTGATACTGTTCATATGGCCTTAAAATACCCTTATAATTGGTCAAATTTCAAAAGTTTCTTGAGGACTTGCAGCACCCTCAGCTGTATGGGTTCACTGAACTATTCTTAGTCCACATTTTGGCAGCTGTATCCTCAAATCTTTCATTGTGCACTGCTTAATAGTTCTGTAAGTTAGCTCAACCCAATCTGGACCATAAAAAGACATCCAAATTTGGACAAACTGGGTCAAGAGAGGGAGAGAGAGTAAAAATTTCAAGAAAAATGAGGACATAATTTATGGACAACCATATCTGAATCTAAATTTCTTCATTTCCATATTAATTCAACAGATAACTTAATTCTGTATAATGACATCAGCATAACTCACAAATGTTAAAATTAGAGGGAGGTTATAATGAAATTGAGAATTGAAAATAATGATAATGAAATAATATACATTTTCTAAAAAGTAAAGTGTTTGTTAGTCTGAGAAATCAACATTGTGACTTAATTAAGGATCAGAAATGAAGATGTAAGAAACTTTGTCTGCTTGTAGAATGTAAGGAGTTAGAACATTTGAATTAGATCAAATTTCTCAATTTTTATAATTCTAGTAGACTCGGATCTAAACATTAAGCTCCTGTTTTTATACAATAATATATCTGAAGTTGGGTTGGAAGACTCAAAACTTTTATAGAAGTTTATAAAGGCACATTAATAGAAGTTTGTTCTCTGATAAAGTGATAAAGCAAGATTTAAATGGCTAAGGTGGTTAAGGCATCATCCTATCACTCTGGAAGACTTTGGATTGAATCCAAGCAAGCAACACCAGGAATTTTTTATAGGTATTAATTTCCAGGTATGCTTATACCTTGTCATACTCAATGTGGGCCTAGCCAAATCCAAAAGTATGGGAAAAAGAACTTTTAATGCTTTCAGGGCAGAAAAAGCCAAGAAAAAATTAAAAAAAAAAAGCAGGATTTTAAAAATATTTAAATTTTTATTGACAATTTTTTAAATTATTCATTGTGTATTATGCAAGTTCATAATGCCCTTTTTCATTTAGTATCTAGGAGCACATTCTCCTTTCTGGCCTCCTGTTGTTACATGTTATAAATACAGTATTAATGTAAACACATACATGACACCTACACCAGCATATCTCAAAATTACTCATTTTTACTAATGTTTCATCTGTACATAACAAACATTTTCAGGTATATATAATGCAGAACAAACGACAAATTAAAATCGGACAATATGCTGATGTAGGTGTCTTGTATGTGTTTAAATTAATATATACCAGCTTTGGAAAGTTATTGACTACATTATTAATTAATGTTTCAAGCTCTTGCTTTTTTGACTCAGTTTGATTTAATGTTCATAAATAAAGTATCAGCCTAAAAAATGGTTATCAACTAAACTCATATTATCTTTGTGTTTGGTTAGCACAATGTTGCTGTTGAGAACATATCATACAGGAACACTTTAAGAGGAAAAAGGTTGCTTTATTGGCTTGGACGGATATGCATTTCGGGCTTAATGCCTCGGGCTTCATTGCAACCAAACTGGCTGCGAGATCTCACCCGACAGCATCAAAATACTTAAAAGGGAAAAAAACATTTTTAAAAGGAAATTCTACAAACATATTGAAATTATTAAAACTAAAGAAACACACAGAATGAACTTAAATACTGGAACTGTCATAAATGACATCTGGCAGCCTTTCCTAAGATGCAAAGCCCATTAAGTTATCCTACCATCCTCCCACCTTAACCCCCACTGTGCAACTCCCACCAACCACTGTATATGTTACAAGGATTACTCACTTCTTTGTAACATCTCCCATTAGGCCTGTTCTCTACACATCTCTTCTGTATTATGTCACATCCTACAGGTATTTCGTTATTTTTTCATAAATTACACCTTTTTAATATATACTTTTTTAGTTTTGTGCATACCACTTTTTAATTTAACACACATTATACTATCCTCAGGTGCCTGTATATTGATCCGATAGCACTATTTGCTCATTCCTCCCCCCTTGTTTAAATATGTGTATATATATCTTATGTGTAATACCAGCTTAATGGTCACTATCTCAGGTAATTGTATTTTATCATATAAATCACTGTACGCGTATACTAATTTTTTAAATGAATTCTGTAAATTTTGATACCTGTAACCAATTTGATAATTATGTAATAATAATAGGACTGAAGAGGGGCATTAAGCCCGAAATGCATATCCGTCCAAGTCAATAAAGCAACCCTTTTTCCTCTTAAAGTGTTCCTGTATGATACGTTCTCAACAGCAACATTGTGCTAACCAAACACATATAATAGAGAACAACAAGCAA
>NW_019385493.1:0-5397 GCF_000671375.1 Centruroides sculpturatus | reverse complement strand
TGTGGAATGTAGTAATTTTTTTCTTAAAAAATTCAGAAGTATCAACATTAATATTAAAAAACTAAATGCATAATCTGTACAATTTTTTTGTATAGGTTAAACGATGCACTGAATCTGTTTCGATACAGTTGGCTTAGAATAGTTTGTGTAAATTATCAGTTGCTTATCTTAGGAGAAAAAAAAATGAACAAACAAAGAATAATTAGAATTATTTGTCTCTAAAGTTGCCTTGATGAAATAGTACTTGTATATAGTGTGGATCCAGGAGAACCAAAGAGGAAGCTAACTCAGTATTTGGATAATTAATGCATTATAGTTATGCATTAATTGGATAATTAATGCATTATAGTTATATTGCATTTGATCAGGTAAACCATATTTGCCATCTTAAATGGTTTTAAAAACAATGTTTTGAAGTTCAGACAAATAAATTTTAATTTTTTTTTCTGTAAATGAGGAAAGATTAAGCTTCCTGTATCAACCATTGCTTGTTTGTATATCATCATCATCATCCATTCCTGCTGATACCCAGAGAGTGTGCAGGTAAACATGTTAAAAAGTTAAACTTTTATACTATCATCCACCACGCTTCTCCAAACTCTCCTATTGACAGACAAGTTTTTAGTCTGGAGTAAAATTAAATTCTTTTCCTCTTAAGATTTGCATAACATTATCAATCTACCTTCCCTCTAGGGCATCCCTTTGGTTGGATATGTGAGATATAAATCCTTATGTATTTAGGGAATATTTGTTATTCTGTTTCTTGTATTACATACACACAACACCATCTATACTGCTTTCAGGTACAAAAAATTTATTTTATCTAATATTTTTGATACATGTGCATCGAGATACACTAGAAATCCTAATGATTGGTGCTAAAGAGCTGAAAAACATTAAGAAAATGTTTTTTTGTTTTAGAATGAACGTTTTACATATATTAGTTATGGAAAAGTCTAGTTTAGAGCATGTGCTTAATATTTTTTTAAATATATTTGCCTTGTTATACTGAAAGTTAAGGGTTTGAATCCTGTTTCCAGAACAGTTGTCAAAGAGAGCACTTCTAGTGCTGGCATTCTTGTATGAACTGTTTATAAACAAGTTTAAAGTACATTTACAGGATTTCACTGTGTTCTGCTTTAGAACATTTTTGACTGGTCACTTTGCCACTTGATGTAGTCACCTTGTCACATCACCCATTGAGCCAGCAAATTACTGTCTTCTCAATAACTGGAACGAATTACTAAGTACAATCAACAAAACCTTTAACATACAGTAATAAAATTTTAATGTAAAAATAAAGTAATATTGGCCTTGGTAATTAATTGAATAATTTTATATTATTGTATTTTACCAATGTAAATTGCTTTTTTACAATTGAAAATTTTCAAAAAACTTTATTTTCAATTTTAAAGTTTTGAGGATGAATATTTAATCTGAAAATTGTTTTGAAGAATTTTTGAAAAGTTCATATATTTTGCTCCATAAAAAGCAATTTTGATTGGATTTTACATTTGAAACGCTTCCTTAAAAAGATTAAAAATTTTATACATAATTTTAAAAGTATTATCATATAATTAGGTGATATTATATATGGAAGAATAATGGTGGATCCGGTGCAGAATCTTGGCGACTCCTTCTTTATGACGATCGAGAAATGTTTTATATGCACCGGCGTGGACGGATACATTCCAAAATATGAACCTACGAGTTTAGAATATGGTTGCGTTGCGGATTCTCCAAATCTCTTACATACGTTTAAAATAATTGTAAGTTATTATATTTATCTCTTAGTAATTATATATATTATTTTATTATTTTTAATAGAGGAATATTTCAATTAATAAAACCATTATAGTTTCTGATTTTTATGGTTTAAAATCTTGTCAAAATACTAAATACGTTTAATGTGTAAACAAAGTTATTTTATTGTATATTTAATCAGAAAAGAAAATATTTCTATAAAAATAAATTTAATTATAATAATAAGTAGACAAACTGATTTTTTTGGCAGTATGTTATATTATAGTAAGAAGAGATTTATTCTGCATGAACTAGAAGCATATGAATGATTGGATAATCATTTTATTCCTTTTGTTAGTCCAGTGGCTGCATGGCGAAATATCATTTTATGCACAATAGATCTAGTCATAGTGCCAACTTTTGCCTCTCATTTTTCATTACATTTATAAAACTCTCATTCAGCTTCTTTGGAAATCCAACTTCACCTCTGATCAAGATCCTTATAATTTATCATGAGTAATTTGAGTTCAAGAATCATTCTCTATGTCTTGTCTGCGCTAGCTGACTCTATTATATGAATGGTATGTTTAAAATGGATAAAAACTGAAGCCAGTCTTGTAGTGTAGAGGCTGATGATATTTCTGTTAAATAAATCAATTAGTCAACCAATCCTCTTGTTGTTTTCTTTCTTTGTCAAACGAACTGATAAATTTTTAATTAAGTTTGAGATTAATTAAGTTTAAATTGTTTAATAAAAAAGAAAAACAACTTAAATTCTTCAGTAGTGTTGACGAAATTATGACAAAAGATACAGAAATATATATAATCGTTTTAAAGATTAGATAATCTGTGTAATGGAAATAATAATTATTTACAGATTATGTACAAATAATATACAAATCTCATCTAATTTACCATGGATGAAAACTGAAATTATTCAATCTTTTTATTTTCCTTAATACTCTAGGTGTAAAACTACAGCGTAGCGCCATTAAGCCATGGGCCAGTAATCCGCGAATTCCCTTAAACCACGCAAAAAGCTTGGATCCCATTGTAACTGATTCACACCTTACAATGCTACAAAGTTAATCTGCAGACCACCTAAGCCAGGGTTAACTCTTAGACAGAGGTATTAAGATGTGATCAAAAAGTTAAAAACAGTTAAAAAAAAAAGGAATTAAAAACAAAAATTATAATTTTTTTAAGCTCAAGTTAGTGGATGATGACAATGACAAGAATAATGTTAATAGTTGTTTTGCATTGTAAAAGTCCACTGTATATGTTCATTTAAGGTGCATAAAAAAAAATTGGACTTTAAAAAGAGAAAGAGAAAACTGCCACGCAGGGGCGCCGCTAGCTGTTTGAACGCCCGTGTGCAATACCGATTATGCCGCCCCCTGTTTAACTACGATTACCTATGCTGAGCTTGCCAGAAAGGCTCTTTGCCGCCCCCTGGACGTGCCGCCCGCATGCGGTGCACGCCTTGCACGCCCGCTTACGGCGGGCCTGCTGCCACGGTATTTGAGGATGATGGTTATATACCATCAAAAGTGCTCATATTTTGTTGTTAGAAATTAAATTTTCTTTTGATAATGCCAATAGACAACTTGTACACTTCCATTTAAAATTGGACTTTAATGTTTACTTTTCAGATTGTATAATATACATTTGAGTAAAATCTTGCTAACTTGGACTTTCACAGATTTGCACTAGGCTTTTCCCCCAATAAGTCTCAATTAGTGAACTATTACGGTGCAGTATATATACTATATATTCTATTTGATTTTTATTAATATATATCTATAAGTTATTTATCATACCAGATATTATTTTGTTATGTCACTATTTCATTTCTTGTAAAGCTGTGGAGAAAATATTTCAATATAAGAAGTTTTAAAATAAAATTAAGCTATTGTATTATATTCCACTGGTGGAAAATTAATTGATCTGAATTTTTAAAATAAAAATATCCAGTAAAATTTACACAGAAAACAATAATAATGACATGGGAAATATTTTCAATATCTTAAATTTTTTTTAATATAAGATTCAACACAGTTTTATACCTTAAATTTATCTTTTTATAGGATAAAGGTGCCCCACATACTGTTGTCAGAAAGTTCAAAAATGTTCCCTTTGATGCTAAATTGTCGGGTGATGATCCTTCTCCAGATGTTGAAGCTCTTAGAAAACAACCCAGTGCTGACGGTTTTCACTTTGATTCTGCCCCACTATTTCAGGTAAAGGGCAATCTAAATAAAGTATATTCATAAGTTTTTGAGTTAACAAATTTTCTAAGGTGTTATATAATTTTCAGGTATCTTATGGTAGGCAATGGTTTGTACATTGTATCTATACGGTGAGATCTAAAGAAAATGCAGCTCGAGGAATTGGAAAGAGAAGTGTCGACGAACACATTTTTGGAAATTTGGGAGAAGTTTCACTTCGGAAAAAGAGAGAAGTGGAAGACGTGGAGCACGTCGGTTCAGACGGAAAAGGTACAAACATGCACAGGATAAAATTAAATTACAATGGCAAAAATAAAAAAGTCAACAGAGACAACAAGGGAGTGTACGAAGTCGGCCAAAACTCTCATTCCGAAGACGGCATGTCTCTGATTCCCATCATCGTGGGCGCATTAGGTTCCATTCTAGTCATAGCTATTGCCGTCAACGTATATTTGATAAAAAGAAGAAAAGAATTCGGTGGTTCCGCCTCATCATCCGGGGTCGTGTCCGTGGTGGCGAGCAACGGACAGAGTAGAGTGGTGTCATCTCAATACCAGAACATCCGTGCCGGCGACAACACAGAAGTATAACAAAGATTTTTGTTCACTAATTTCATCACTGCCATCAAACTGTGAAAAAGATGTAAAAACTTTCATTGAGTATCCCCATACATATCAGCCGTTATAATTTTATTCTCTGATTCCATTCAGAAATAAAAACTGATTCGGGGAACTTTAACCTAATCTTACGCAGTTAACTATTTACTATAAAATAGTAGAAATGACTGACGTTGGCTGCTTGTGATTGCTCTCAGAAACGAAGAGGATCTATTGACATACCACTACTATTCTGTGGAAATTTACCATGGCTGCATCTCTATCTGTTGCTACTTATACCTCTTTTTTTGTTTACATAATTTATTTTGAATTCAGACAAAATATATCAAAATGTTGTGATTGGTAATTGTTTTTAAATAATGCCTGTAGGCTAATTCATAAAATGTATTATTTTACTTTGGTTGCTTATGAACTTTTTTTGTACAGTTTCTAGTGACACAGAAATGTGATAAGTTGGATTGGCCTTGGGCATAGAATACCACCTCTTCCCTAAATAATGTTAAAAGACTAAATTAAGCAATTCTTTTTGATTGTTACCCAATTCCCATTAAAAGAATATCCACAATGGTATACAGTGTTAAAAAAATTGGACGTGCCTTTCGAGCTCAATTTCTCCGATTTCGATAAATCCGACATTAATTTTTTTACCCTATTTTGTTAATCGGGATTACGATTTGAATTTTTCAGCATAAATTGTAAATATATTCGACAATTTATATAAATTTCTACAGTTCAAAAGTATTGTTATCCATTATTTTAAATGAAAAAGATTCCAAAAAATTAAATTTTCAAAAATTATTGTACAAAAA
>NW_019385492.1:262501-271447 GCF_000671375.1 Centruroides sculpturatus | reverse complement strand
ATTGTAAACGTTCCAGTAACGTTGAAAATATTGACAGTTCGTTTGACTGGACGTGAACAGGAGACGTTCAGAAATAGAATCGGGACCAGGTCTCTAATTAGTCTGGAAACGGGGGACCTAATTCTTGCATTTTGTGAAAACGGGTAAGATTGGATATAATGTAATTATCTTAATCTAAACATCGTTACTTTTATCCCACAAATAAAAACCCAGCGAAGCAGGTTTTTGCAGCTAGATTCTAGATTACTTAGAGAAACAGTCTTTTGTATATAAAAAACAAAAACTACATTACATACAAATGTACGAACAAATAAAAACCGAACGAAGCGGGTCCTTGCAGCTAGTATATATATAAAAATGGACGTGTGTGTCCCTATATTTCACTTTTCAGCCAAAACTACACATCGCACATGGATAGTGTTTGTATGTGGTAGTAGCCCCAAGTCTCCATTCGTGCACTATGGTGGTTGCGTATCGATAGCTATAAGGGTGCGGGAGATATGGGCTTGAAAGTGGTTGAAAGTGGAAGATTTTCTATTTCGATTTTAAAAATATTCGAATTCGAATTTAATTAATTTAAATTCGAATTTGTTCCATTATAGAACGATTGTAAACGTTCCAGAAAATTGATCAAATTGAAAATAGTTCGTTTGACTGGAAGTAAAAACTCTCTAATTAGTCTGGAAACGGGGGACCTAATTCTCGCATTCTGTAAAAACGGGTAAGATTGGCTATAATGTAATTATCTTAATCTTCACTATCGTTACATTTTGCCCACGAATAAAAACCTAGCGAAGCGAATCCTCAGCTAGATTCTAGATTACTTACAGAAACAGTCTTTTATATATAAAAAAAACTATATTACATACAAATGTACGAACAAAAAAAACCCAGCGAAGCGGGTCCTTGCAGCTAGTATATACGAGGTCTGTTCAAAAAGTATCGGACTTTTATTTTTTCCGCGTAAACCAATGATGGGCGGGAGGCCTCTTTCGGTGGAGTTGTGGAGGAGACAGTCGTTCATAGCACTGAATTTTTTTCCGCCTGCAGCGTCAGTCGGCAGTCGGCCTATGAGTGAGGATATGTAGTGAGCTCGCGTGGGATTCCACTAACAAGGAAACTGTCGGAGTGTCTTCTAATAAGTTTTAATATAATGCAGTTAATAGTTACGTTAAATGTATACAAACTCTATATTAAATTTGTAGTATTCACTAAACGAGTTTATCAGAGTTATTAGTAATCAAATGTCGTACTATTTTATAGTAGTTTAACACGAGTATGCAGATTTTTAAAAGTGAAAGGGTCGCGGAGGAAGACGGCGATATTACATTCAGAATAAATTCTGGAATTTTGGAAAATAGGAGAATGAAACGTAAATATTTAAAACATTATAACAGAATTTAAACGTTTATGCGATAACGTTTGGCCTACAGCAGGGGTGTCCAACCTTTTTGTTTTTCTGGGCCGCATTTGGAAGAAGTCAAGGAGTTTTGGGCCACAAGTATATATAATATATACTCGTGGCCCAATATACAAGTATATTTAAAAATTAACACGTCTAGATTATAATAATAAGTACTGTATTAAAACTTTATCAAGAAAAAAGGATATTTTAAAAAATTACTTCTACAGACACTTTCAATTTTTACTTANTTGTGTTTAGATATAAATTATCAGTCCAGTATTTAATTTTATATCATTTAATAAGAGTATATATTTATATATATAAATATAATTTATTAATAGATTACAAGCAGCTGTATTGGGAGACGAAAGATTGAATCTGTTGAACGAAATGATTGCTGATATGAGGTTAATCAAGATGTACACCTGGGAATTGCCATACGCCGCACTAATAGAAAAAATCAGAGTGTAAGTGCAATGAAAAATATTAAAATCTGAATAAAACGGAACAAAAATGAAACGAATAATTGCCTAATGAGAAAACACTTTAACATAATCGTGTTTTTGTTTTAAAAAATAATCCCTGTTCTGAGCATAAACATCTCAAACTGAAGAAAATATTTGATACAATCTGATTCCGGTTTACACATGTTTCATTGTAATTTAGACAAGATAATCTGTTGAGCTTTAAATAATTACTTTTTAAGTTCTACACTTAGTATTTTTAATTGTTTCTATTTGCAGGAATGAAATGAAAAAAATTCGAAAGTTTCTATATGCAAGCGGAATATCGTATATATTGGCGTATCCTATGTCGAAATTATTCATTCTCCTCGCATATCTCGCATTTTTTTTAAATGGAGGACAACTAAATACCGAAATTATATTCGTTACAATGACTTTCTCAATGTATATCGCTTGCCAGATTGTTGCTTTTTTTTCTCAAGCAGTGAGTTTTGTTGCAGAAATTTTGGTTTCGTTAAAAAGGATACAGGTAAGGAACAATTTTGAAATTATTTTTTTCATATTTTATTATAGCAATACTAATTCAGAAATAAGTCGAAGATATTTACATACAATTATTAATAGTGTTGTATATAAAGATATTAAATATTAAAACTTGTCCATAACAAAATCTGAATAAATTGAAAACCTGCCCAGAGGAGAAAAGTTGCTAAATAGACAATATTTTGTGTTAAATTTAACACGGAATATTGTGTATTCCTCAACTTTCGATCAAAGATTTCGAATTCGTTGTCAAATTTAACAACGCAACAAATCTTTTCAACGCAAAACTGTAAAAGTTATGAAGAAATCCTGATATGAAATCTTGTTTATGAAACCGGTTTTATCTACCAACGTTACCGTGTATCATGCAAATTTGTATTCTGTGAACAAGTTTGAATTATTTAAGAATAACGAATGTCACATGATGATGGACACAAGAGAATAACTTTTTACCCTAATATTCCCCAGGAAGATAGGTTGACATTATCACTATTCTTCAGCAGTTTCAAGAGTGAAAGATCTGTTTGGTTCTTTGGTTTCTTCGCTGTTATAATAACTCATTTGTCTAATGTCCGACAACTCGTAATATACAATTATTCAGCACAAGTTTTATCAACATCAGGCAACAGGTTTTATCTTTAAAAAATATAAAAATTCATTAAAATACTTAATGTCACACTTAATCAATAGATTAAGTGTTTATCGATAAATCGGATAATTAAAATATTTCTAGAGTTTTTCAATCGCCCATAGTCGATTTTGGAGGAGTCGAAAACAGAATTAATTGCCTAGTTTGTATTGATCTGGTTTGTATTACTGGCACGAACTTTTTTTTAAAACTCTAACATTTTGTAAAATTTTATTTAGGATTTTCTTCTCCTTCAAGAAAGAGAGAACGATGCAGTCAAAACTGCAAGAGAAAGAGAAAATTCAACCGAATACGAAATACGAATGGATAGTGTCACAGCTGCGTGGAAAAACGTAAGACATGGCTTCAAATCTAATATAAGTTCTGCAATAAAAATAATGTTTTTTAACGATTTGTTTAACTCGATAATTTTAAAATTAATTAATTAATAATAATAGCAACAAGAATCATTAATTACAAGGTTAATATACGCTTTTTGTCCTTAATTAGTTATATTATGCTTGTGTCTACTTTGGAAATTCTGGTGAATTAAGACTCCCTCAGTACACATGGATGTGCAAAGAGGACAGAAGCATAATATCAATTAACAGGATTTTCACGTAGAATGTTGTGAACTCATTGGCTTTTTTAAAATTATATTTGTTAAATTGATGAAATAATTAGCAATATTTGTTAAGATTTGATCTGAAACAAGGGATATTTGGCTTACGAGTGGATAAGTGGGTAACACTATAAATAGAACAACGGTAGTTGCTATAGGGTAGTTGCTATAATATATGCTATTGCACACTCGACTGATACGTTGAACGCGAGGAGTTTTTTCGGGTTTTCATCAGAAGTTTGTTCTGTAAATTGGAAAAGCTTTTTCCATCGAAAATAATTCCAGAATGCTCTTTTCGCGTTTTGCATTTGGAATTCTACAGACATTTCATCATTTTTTAAATTCTACATGAAACTTTCATAAAACACACAGGTGTGTTAAATTAAATAAAATGAAAATAAATTTAATGAACCATACCTTTGTTGTGTCACTGCAGGTAAACATAAAATAATTATGTTTTAGTTAGCATTAATCAGTTTGTTTATTACTAAAATTTAGATACTGTTGCATTATGAGCATTCAAAATTCACAATATTTTAAAACGTGGGTGGCTTACGAACGGCAAATCTTTAATGTAAAAAAAAAATCTGTATTCGACAGGATACTATTAAAATCTATTTCAAACGACCAAGAACCTGTCTCAAAGAATAACTACTATATTTGTAATCAATTGTGTCTGTTAGAACTTAATGCCTGCTCAACAACTGACTCTTTTTGAGTTACTGTTGCCACATTCAATGTTCTTTCACAGTTTTCTACGAGTATCTTTTCTAGTATATCCCAATTCAGGTGAAGAAGTTCCTGGCCTTTCATTGTAGAGGCATGAAAGTGAGACATTGCTTCTTGGAAGTCATCTCAATTTTCGGATAGATGCTTTCTATAAGACTTTTATGGCATTTTGAATGTACCCAATGATCATTGTCCTTGGGTTTTTTGGAAGTTATTATTTATTTAGCTTTCTGTCTTTGTAGAGACTTCCGCGAATTTTTTTGTCTTGAAGTTCTGAGCACTTCGCATTTCTTGTATAGACAGAAAGTGTGTTCACTGTGATATTCTGGCTTGCCTCAGACATTACCATAAATTAATTTATTGTTTATTATTAACATTTCTGATTTATAACTTGTAATGTTAGTTGTGTATATTGTAATAACTGTTGTTTTTTGAATCAAGGAATTCGAACCAACATTAAGTGGGATATCACTAAACATGCAACCGAGAGAATTATTAATTGTTATAGGTCCTGTTGGATCAGGGAAGGTAATTATTGTTTTATATTATAAATTAAAATTATACGCTTTATGATTTTAAGATTGATTAAAAAATTTATAAAATAAAGTAAACGGTTACATTTTTTTTATTTATAATAAAATAAATTATAAAAATTATATAATTTTATCTCTGGTTTTTATAATTTTATCTGTTATTGATTTTATTTGGATTTTATTTTAATTCATGAAAAGAAAATATACATTCTGTGAACTTATCGGACAAAACGGTGGATGTTATTTTTGTCACGTAAGAAGAAATATTGTTGGACATGCATTTGTATTATGTAACTCGTGTGCTTAATCTATATATATAAAAATGAATGTAGGTGTGTGTGTGTGTTCTTCATGCATTACCACACCGTTTATCCGATTGCCGTGAAACTTTGAGAAGTTGTTTAATATACTCCTGTGAAGGTTTCTGGCGTAGTACGATTGCCATGAAGCTTTAAGAAGTTTTTAATACACTCCCGCGTAGGTTTCTGGCATTTATCCTACGATAGATGGCGCGCTTTTACACGAGCATTCCAGCAGTGTGTGTTCCATCGATTTCAAATTGTGAAGACCATTTCTCCCCTTCAAAAAATATCTCTATATATGCATTTGTGAACTGTTATTTACGATATTTTTAATAATTTTTGTTTAATCACTTTATTTCAACTATTTTTTGCTAATTACGTATTCGCTCGAACTTCGTTAAAACTTTAACTGTACCCCGAAGAACAACCGAACTTGTAGGAAAAATTCGCGTATTTTATCGATCTAGGTATTCCCCTTCTCCAAATGTTAATATCGACTCAAAATAATTTACAAAGACAAATTACAATAAAACGGTTTATTATTTAACTATCAGAAATTTTACAACGTGCCAAGGAAGAGAGGAAGGAGCAATTAAATAATTAAAATTATAAAGGATTAAAAATATATATATATATAAAAATGGGGAATATCGCACTTCTGACAATCGCTGCAAGTGTATGGGCTAAATTTAGAACCTAATGTCGAAAACCTAATGATTTATTTGTGTACGCACCAGACGGAAAATGAAAAAATATCGTGTATCCACAAACACTCCAATAAATAAATAGAATTTATTTATAATAGAAATTAGAATTGAAATGTTTTCTCGATGAAAATGAATAATAATAATAAGTTTCAATAAAAATGATAAAATGTAAACTGAATTTTATCATAACGAGTTTGCTTGAATTTCCTTTCTTCTGAGATCGCAGCAATGTGTGCTGGGTAAGCTAGTCTTTATAAACTCTTTTGTTTATTGTTTACATCAAACGAAGTGACTAAAAACAAGTGAAAATGATCGAATAACTGAATGTAGGAGTGTATAATTACGTGTTAAAGTCTTTGTTTATTTAACATATTCAATTTAGACATGAATACAGTAGACTCCCTATAACGCGGGTTCCAATAACGTAGATTCCTATGACGCGGCGAAAAAATTGTGTCAGTATTCGTACAAAGACGCTAAAAAAGACGCGTAAAACGCGGTAAAACGTTATCGCCAACTTGTCATCGCGGACGAGTAGCCTAACTATTTTCCGTTGTCTAGCGCTACGCTACGGACAGTTTAGGCGGGTAAGTTGAGTTTAACTATCGTCCGTACAGTATTATATATAAATTACAGTAGAACCTCCATTATCCGGACCTCCATTATCCGGATTTTCGATTATCCGGATTGTTCAAAATAAACAAAAAATTTTACGAATTTGCTGATTTGNATTTGTCGGTTTTGTTCACACGTTTATTGGGCCGCATTTGAACTTGCCTTGGGCCGCATGCGGCCCGCGGGCCGCGGGTTGGACACCCCTGGCCTACAGAAAAGATTTGTAGGCCTAATATGTCACACTTTGATAAACAGGTAGCCAAACTGCTTTTTAATGCATTTAGTGATATTTTAAGTAGTTATGTAAGTAGAGATGACGAAGAGTTAGATGGAAAGTAATAATTTGGTTACGGATAGGCCTATTTCAGATAATAAAATAACATGTCTGCTTCAAGAAAAAGAAATTGATAACGCAGACACTGACTGTGAATCAGGATATTCAGATGATGAAAAATGCGATAAAAATATAACCTAAAGAAAACGAAAAGAAGAAATTCTTAACTTACATAAGAAACACCCAAAATGGAAATTACACACATTACTGCGGAAAGGAGCTAAAGAATTAAAATGTTTTAGTAATTTATATAAATCGGAAAAACAATTTAAATCTCGAAAGCATAGAATTGAAACTTTAAAAATCATTAAAGAACATACTAAACAAATGTTTCACGAAGCTCGAGGCAGCTATAAAATTGTTAAAGCTAATCAATTAAAAATATGGGTATTACAGAAATTTCTTCAACTGAATAGTTTAATTAAATTTACAGCTAGTGATTCCTGGGTTGCAAAATTTAAAAAAGAGTATAGATTAGTATCTCGAAAGATTACAAAACTTGTAAACAAAACAGAAATAGCGAACGAAAAGGATATTTTAGTAAAAGTTGCGCGATTTCAAACAACAGTAAAAAATTTATTGCCATCTTATTCGCGAAATTTCATATTCAATACGGATCAGTGTGGTTTTTCGTACGAGAACACTTTCATATGAAGGAGAAAAAAGTACTATTGGATTTGCCCATTCGCAAGTAATAAAGTTACGCATTCGTACACCGTTCAATATTTAATTAATGCTAACGGACAAGTTGTAGGTAATGTATTTATTTGCTTACAAGAGGCTCACGGAACCTTTGGACCTAGAGTTCAAACATCGTTGTTCAATGCTCCAAACGTAACTGTTACAGCTAGCTCATCTGGCAAATTATCTACAGTTATTACAAATGATGTAAAAGATGTATTATCTCCAAATATAACAGAAAACTCTTTATTAATAATTGACTCGTGGAGAGGACAAACAAATATTAATATTTATAATACAGTATTTCAAACATCTACAAATCAAAATTCATGCGAAATATTAATTATTCCACCAAAGTGTACATCTATATGCCAACTTATATGTTGGATTTCATAGACAATTAAAATTTTTAGCTAAAGAAATTTTAAATACTATACAATTATTCTGTAATGATTCTTCAATGAAATCGTTTTGGACAACTAGAAACGGGATTATAAAATTACATTCGATTATTCATCATCAATTATCTAAATTGATGGAACTAAAAGGAAGGGAAGCAATGGAATTGTTTTGCTAGACGCGCGGAGTAATGCCCATACAGTAAGAAACAACGCCACTATGACCTGTGATCAGAAAAACGCGTGGGTCGCTCTTTGTTTTCGCAAAATTATCAACGAGATCATGTGTCAAGCCGACGAAATCCGAGGCAAATTTTTTGCAAAAAAAATCGACGAAAACCAAAGTCAACGAAAATCGAGGTATTACTGTATCGCGACCCTTTCACTACTAAAAATTTGCATATTTGTTTTAAATTACTATAAAATAGTACATTTGGTAGCTATTAATCCTGATTAATACATTTAGTAAATACTGCAAATTTAATGTAGAGATTGTATACTTTTAACGTAATTATTAACTAAATGTTATTAATTCTTCTACCATTTTCGAAAATTCCAGAATTTATTCTGAACTAGCTGCAAGGACCCGCTTCGCTGGGTTTTTAAAAAGTAACGATAGTGAAGATTAAGATAGGGGAGATCGGGGCAACTTCGGCATGCGGGGCAAGTTTGTCAAGCGCTTTTTTTAAAAAACAAATTAAAAAAAACTTTGATTATAGGTTAGGCAGTTAAGTTTCATTGGTGGCTTGTTGAGAGTAGTGTTTTTATTGTTCTCCAACAAGCGTAGTTGAATTATCAAGTAAATTTTCATTTTCGTTCAATTCCATATAATATTTTTTTTCTATTTATATTGAATTGGCAGGTTTTGTTATAATTCCATGATAACGAAAGTTACTTTTCCTGTTAGAAGGATGTAACTTCAACTTATTCACGTGGCCAGATCGTGGCTTGGCATTCTGTTCTCAGGGTTGTACTTAATGTTTCG
>NW_019385492.1:254831-261819 GCF_000671375.1 Centruroides sculpturatus | reverse complement strand
GATAGTGAAGATTAAGATAATTACATTATAGCCAATCTTACCCGTTTTCACAGAATGCAAGAATTAGGTCCGCCGTTTATGATTAGAGATTCCCGATTCTATTTCTGAACGTATCCTGTTCAGGTGAAGTCAAACGAACTATTTTCATCGTTTATGGAACGTTTACAATCGTTTTATAATCGATCCAATATTCGAATTTTATGTTCGAATTTAATTCGAGTTTGTTCGAACAAATTAGAACAAAACATTCGAAATAGAAAGCCACTTTAAACCACTTTTAGCCTCATATCTCCCGCACCCTTATAACTATTGAGACGCAACTACACCTATGCACGAATGGAGACTTGGGGCTACTACCACATACAAACACCATTCACGTGCGATGTGTAGTTTTGGCGGAAAAGTGAAATATAGGGACATATATGTCTATTTATATATATATATATATAAATGTAATATTGCCGTCTTCCTCCGCGACCCATTCACTTATAAGAATCTGCATATTCGTGTTAAACTATTATAAAATAGTTCGACATTTGATTGCTAATAACTCTGATTTACTGTTTTAGTGAATACTACAAATTTAATATAGGGTTTGCATACTTTTAACGTAACTATTAGCTACATTTTATTAAAATTTATTAGAAGACACTCCGACAGTTCCCTTGTAAGTTGGAAAATGACTGAACAACGTAAGTAGCGATATTACATCAAATTTTGCCAAAAACCTTGGCGATATTCAAGCGTAAACCATTCGCAAGTTTCAGCAGGCTTTTGGGGACGATCCTCGAGGCAGAGAAAAGCGCGGCAAATCCGCAGCAATATCAAGGTCATGTTGACAGTTATTTCGACTCTCGTGGGGTGGTGTATAATGAGTACGCACCACAAGGCCAAACCATCGCAAAGGAATACTACCAGGAAGTCCTTCGTCGTCTTTTCGATGCTGTGCGACGCAAACGACTGGATCTGTGGTCGATCAAAACTTGGCACCTTCATCGCGATAACGTATCCGCCCATTCTGCACATCTGATTCGGGCTTTCGTCGCCAAACGCAACACTCCTGTGGTTCGTCACGCTCCGTACTCTCCCCACATGGCTTTGTGTGACTTTTGGCTATTTCCCAAGCTGATAATGCCGCTAAAAGAAACCCGATTTCAGTCGAGAGAAGACATCGTGCGGAATGCGACGGACCGGCTGATGGCCATTCCAAAAGATGCGTCACAGCAGTGTTTACAGCAATGGCAGGAACGCTGGGAGAAGTGTATACCCTACTTAGGAGACTACTTTGAAGGGGATTAGGGTTTTGTACCTCAAAATCAATAAATGTATTTTTGCCGAGCAAAGGTCCGATACTTTTTGAACAGCCCTCGTATATATAATAGGACGTGTGTGTCCCTATATTTCACTTTTCCGCCAAAACTGCACATCGCACATGAATGGTGTTTGTATGTATTAGTAGCCCCAAGTCTCCTCCATTCGTGCACTATGGTGGTTGCGTCTCGATAGCTATAAAGGTGCGGGAGATATGGGGGCTTAAAGTGATTGACTTTGAAGATTTTCTATTTCGATTTTAAAAATGTTCGAACCGTTTTAAATTCGAATTGGTTCGATTATGTTACGATTATAAACGTTCCAGAAAATGGATCAAATTGAAAATAGTTCGTTTGAATGGACGTAAAAATTATCTAATTAGTCTGGAAACGGGGGACCTAATTCTTGCATTCTGTGAAAACGGGTAAGATTAGCTATAATGTAGTTATCTTAATCTTCACTATCGTTACTTTATGCCCAGCGAAGTGGGTTATTGCTGCTAGATTCTAGATTTCTTAGAAAAACAGTCTTTTATATATATATAAAAAACTATATTACATACAAATGTACGAACAAATAAAAACCCAGCGAAGCGGGTCCTTGCAAATAGTATAAAATATTATTCATGTGACATCAGGGTTGGAGAAGAACTGCACACTGTATAGGGATGCTATTTATTAGTAGAATATGTATGACAGCCTCTGGTACAATTTTGTTAAAGTTTAACAGTTTATAACATTCATTCCAAAGTCTGTCATCACTCTGAGGGAAAGACATCGAGCACGGGCAAAAATACAACAGATTCTGGCATAATACCAAAACCGGTTAACGGATTCTGAAATAATTTGTATTCCAGAAACTCTCACATACATCGAAACAACACTTTTTTTATGCCCATTCGGATATACTTTTCCGAACAATTGTCAGCAAGAGTTTCTGGAATATAAACTTAGTAACCTTGGTTATTTATATATTNTGATGTATTCTATGAAAGTTTGTTTGCAGATAAAATCTTAGAGATTCATGAATGTGCTGTTACAGTTTCTGTTAGGAATTCATAGATTATGTTGTGTCACCTCTTTACACTACATGCGTTTTAAAAGAAAACAATTAATAATTGAAATAATATTTTTACACAAATACGTAAATACTTTTAAAATGTTTATGTACTTATATTATTTACGTAAAACATGTCGTTACCAACAATAAAGCGACATTAATCTCGATAGACGTCTTTACTAATGTCCGTTTTGGGAGAGATTCCAATTACTTCTGGTGAAGTGTCCGTGAAAGGAAAGATTTCATATGCTTCTCAAGAAGCTTGGGTGTTCAACGCAACTATCAGAGAAAACATCTTGTTTGGAGAAGAATATCAAGAAGACAAATATAGAAAAATCTTGCATATAACGGCACTAGAAAAGGTAAGATGATTTTTACTCTTAAAAGCTATACTTTTATAAACTATACTTTGGAATCTATACTTCGTTTCTAGACGAAAAGTGGTTTGTCCAACACTAATAAAAGTTTTTTTAATAAAAAAAGATAAATAAAAAAGTTGATTTTGTAGTATTGGACTTTAATAAAAAGCGGTTATAGGAGGCATGACATAAAATTAAATATTATTAGCCCAAATAATGATTTGAATACAAAAGACACAAATTTAACTATCAAAACACCGTTCATAAGTCAAATACGTTTAAAAATCAATAGTTATGTTTAATTTTAGTAAAGTTGTCAATGCACATTATATTGAACAATATTATCTTGTATGTTCATTTTTTCTATTTTTAGGATATTAGCTTATTTCCTAAAGGAGATAAGACAATCGTAGGAGAGAAAGGAGTGATAATGAGCGGTGGGCAGAAAGCAAGAATTAATTTAGCAAGGTTAGACAAATCTTACGTAAAATAATATTTCGATGTTTGCAAATATAAAAGTACAATTTTAATAGAAATAAGACAAATATACAGAAATAATAAATACATTTTGATCAAACTCATATATTGTTTATAAGTATACTAGTTTTGATTATAGTTATAACATCCTGATAAAAAGTTTCATCTGAATCCTATATCGTTTCACTTCTCAGTGATATTTTCTAAATTCTTCGTGGTGTATTTGTTCAAAATAAAACAAATAAAATATTTATCTCTTATCAGATAAACCACTTATTTTGGTTATTTCGTGACTTGATAGTAGGAACATCGTGTGCTAATGTTCTATACTTTATTTGACGCTTTCTCTTCTACTTCGTAATATAAAACACGCAAAACACTATTAAAAGATATAACAAAGAATGGTTTTATTTATTTATTGATGGTGATACATTTTTATATTTTCCAGAGCGCTATATGTGGATGCCGATATTTTCCTCCTGGATGATCCACTGAGTGCTGTTGATGTTCCAGTGGCAAAACATATCTTCGAAAAGTAATTATTTAAAATATACTTTTTGAACATTTCGATACATTTTAACTTTCAATTTATTTCAGGTGTATAATGGAATATTTGAAAGACAAGATATGCATTCTAGTTACGCATCAAATACAATTTTTAAACTCTGCGTGTAAAATTTTAGCGTTAAAAAAGGTGAATACGTTAATTGTTTATTAGTTTTGTTTTGTAAATTAGTCTTTACGGTAATAACGACATTCTTAATCTATTTATTGACTATATGCCGAAAAAATATTTTCGGGAGGGCTGTTTTCGGGAGAATGACAGTTATTTCAGTATAGAAACGTGTTGAAAATTTGTGAAAAACTGCATTCAGCCAGTCTGTGGGTGAAGTAAAAATCCTGGGCAAAGACTAGTATTTACTGGTTTATATCCACTGTACAGTTGTGAGTTTGAAAACAGTTACATTGTCTTTCTTTCTATGCACAGAAGTATATAAAAAGAAATTGAATTATAGGAACTGCATAAATATAGGAATTGCATTACCAGTTTAAAACCAGAACATACCACTAATAAAATTATTGCGAAGTTGTGGCCGAAGTTTTCCACTCTAGGACGTGACGTCGAACGTCGAGCATCGCTTACAAGATCGACATTCACGTTCATGTTATTTTAGAGAGGAAAACGTCGGCCGCAATCGCGGTAATTGTAACCGATAAATTCAGTAAAAATTGGTAAGCTGCTTAATAATGACATTTCGGGATTCAATTGGTGCACATTTTTAGGTATATAATATTTTTATATTTCAAAGCATAGAAGTAATTGTATTTATGTACACGATAAATACATTTCAGGGAAAATGTGAATCTATTGGAAATTTTAAACAATTGGAAAATTTAGAAATGCATACAGGAATATTACCAAAGAAAGAAGTTTCTGAAAATAGCATTGATTTAGAGAGTGCGGTTTTTCATGATGATGGTGATGATAAAATTGAAAGTTTTCAATGTGATATGAATGATAAAATTGAAGACAGAAACAAAAGTAATGAGGTAAGAATTATTTATTAAGTAATTATCTGAGTGAAAAATTTTAGAATGGAATTACTGATGTTCAGCAGTTTTCATTTTTCGGATTGATTTCTGCAAGGTTTATACATGATGAATGTTTAATTATAACATATAATAATTCAATTCTAGGAATAAATCGCTGTTATGAATTTATTTCCTAAAAATTATGAATACAAACTTTTCGATTATGTAATACTAACATCAATAGACGTATTTATATTAAGATCAAATTTTAAATGGAAGAGCCATCATTATAAATGTAAATCAATACAATTCAGTACTAAGTTTTGTAAAGCACTTGAAAACCTGCTAGTTAGAGGGAAGACGTGAATGTCCAACTTCATATCAGAAAGAAAGTTGAATATACTTTCAAATTACAACCAGCGGCCTACAAGTAAATTTAGAAACTGGTTAAAACACGCAAATTTGAGAACGTAGAACAGATGTGTGCCTGTTTTCAAAAGTCGAATTTTTGCACATGTTACACTCCCATCGTGAAGAATTGTAGAATTGATCGATGTAATTTGACAGCAATCGCAAACTCCATTGACACGTAGCGTGGGACTAACTTGCACTCAAAGATCTGACCATAGGATTTGCATGGCAAATTTTGAATTCAAATAACTCATTCAATAAATAAAATTACAAAATTCGTTTTGTCACCACATTGGTCTTGTCAGGATAACAAAGAAATATCGAGCAGATTACAGAACAATAGAAGTAAATTTTACAATTGGGTCATTATGACATCATATAGGGGAGATCGGGGCAACTTCGGCATGCGGGGCAAGTTTGTCAAGCGCTTTTTTTAAAAAACAAATTAAAAGGAGACTTTAGTTATAGGTTAGGCAGTTGAGTTTTATTGGTGGCTTGTTGAGTGTAGTGTTTTTATTGTTCTCCAACAAGCGTAGTTGAATTATCAAGCAAATTTTCATTTTCGTTCAATTCCATATAATATTTTTTTTCCATTTATATTGAATTGGCAGGTTTTGTTATAATTCCATGATAACGAAAGTTACTTTTCCTGTTAGAAGGATGTAACTTCAACTTATTCACGTGGCCAGATCGTGGCTTGGCATTCTGTTCTCAGGGTTGTACTTAATGTTTCGAAATCATGACTAGCGGGGTAAGATCGGCAACATAAAGCCACATTAGAAGCAAAGGATAAAAATCAAACAGATGATAAATGAAAACATGTTTGCATTTGTTATTCATGTATATATGTCTTTGAACTTGCATTTCGTTGTAATAATATTAAATGGGTGTTGGATTTGTATTTCTTTGTTTTAATAGTGAATTCCAACTTATACATTGTTAATAACATAATTTTATATACGTGCCTATCTTGCCCCATTACTGTTGCCCCTATACCAGGGGCAACTTTAATAAAAATAATTAAAATAATTACAACTTTACAAAAAGAGAGAAGTTGCCGATCTTGCCCCTATACCCGGGGCAACTTCGTCAATTTCTCTCTTCTTGTAAAGTTGTAATTATTTTAATTATTTTTATTTCCAAACTGATTTTAACCAGTTCTATAGTAAGGTAACATTCCAATAGACAATATGCAAAGCTTTTTTTTCAGTTTACAGCAGTATTTATTACACAAAATTTAAGTAAAGCTTAACATGCCGATCTTGCCCCGATCTCCCCTAATAATAATATGAAGCAAAAACAATAAAAAAAAACATGTATGAATTTTAACAACGTTTTGTTAGTTGTACTTGAACCAAAATGACAAAACCACTTCAAAATTAAAATAAATAATTTTATTTTCCATAAAAAAATAAGTTCACCTTTTTTATTAGTTATTTGCAAACTCTATCTGGCATTGTTTTAATGAGATTTTTTGTTTTCGTTTGTGATTTCGCGCCAAGCATTAGTTAATGCCTTTTCTTAAATGATTCTACTGATGTATATAGCTTATAATTTCTATATACAGTGGTACCTCAGGATACGAAATTAATCCGTTCCGAAACAGATCGTATCATGAAAATGTCGTATGGTGAATCATTTTCCCCATACGATTACATGTAAAACCAAATAATTCGTTCCAACACGAAAAACACACTCAAATTAAAGCACTGAAAAAAAAACTATAGTAAGGAAAAAACAGAAAAATGTGTATTTGTAGTTGTAAATGTATAAATAACCATAATCTATATATATATATATATATAAATGGACGTGTGTGTCACTATATTTCACTTTTC
>NW_019385492.1:235987-254180 GCF_000671375.1 Centruroides sculpturatus | reverse complement strand
ATTCGTGCACTATGGGGGTTGCGTCTCGATAGCTATAACTTAAGGGTGCGGGAGATATGGGGCTGAAAGTGGTTAAAAGTGGTTTTCTATTTCGAATTTGTTCAAATTTAATTCGAACATAAAATTCGAATGTAGGTTCGATTGTAGAACGATTGTAAACGTTCCAGAAACGTTGAAAATAGTTCGTTTGACTGGACGTGAACAGGAGACGTTCAGAAATAGAATCGGTACCAGGTCTCTAATTAGTCTGGAAACGGGGGACTAATTCTTGCATTCTGTGAAAATGGGTAAGATTGGCTATAATGTAATTATCTTAATCTTCACTATCGTTACTTTTTGCCCAGCGAAGCGGGTCCTTGCAGCTAGATTCTAGATTACTTAGAAAAACAGTCTTTTATACATAAAAAACAAAAACTGTATTATATACAAATGTACGAACAAATAAAAACCCAGCGAAGCAGGTCCTTGCAGCTAGTAGAATAATAATTGATTTAAAAAATGTAGTTTTATTTTCACTTTACCTTTGAAGATAGACGACGGTGGAGGTGTAAACTGGTGGCGGAGGAGAGGAAGAAGGGAAATGATACTAAAACTTTACTTACATAACATAATGTAACAATAACTTAAAAATAACTTAAAACTAATTTTGTAATCTTTTCTCTTTTATATATATATTTTTAATTTTTTATTCTCTGCTTTTTGCTTTATTTCCTTCACTTTCACCAACACTTTCACTGAATAGAGGTCGCTTTGGTAAAATATTTATTTAAAGAGGTTTGGCTTTGCCTACTTTTTAAAATGTTTCTAAAATGACTTAGGCAAATTTCATTAAACTGAGCAGCAATACGGCCAGTGTGATACCTTTCAGGGATATTTCTTTTCAATAAAATCAGCCACTTTCTGATAATAGCTCGAGATTTCCTTTATCGAGCGAGATCCTTCCACGATGAAGCAAACACGCGAAGTGAGACCGATGAACAGAAGTAAATAAAAAATGGCGCTGCGAACTAATGTAAAGTCGTATGGTGAGTTTTTGTTCGTATCGTGGAGCAAAAATATGTTCGAATTTCATATCGTATCCTGAAAATTTCGTATGCTAGAGCGTTCGTATTCCAGGGTACCACTGTACTTTTCTTGATATAATACCAACATATCTTCGATAAGATAATATCAGGGGAACATGTACACAGTCAGTACCAGGGGACTGCGATAGGGGGAGCTTATGGGTCGGCCACGGTGGTTTTTGTGCTCTGTTTTAGTCGTCAGATATTTCGATAAAAACTTGTCACGCGTAAACGTTTTTTACATCGTTTATTACTTACAACGTGCGCTGTTAAACGCCGTTAATTTTTTTTTCAAAATGACCTATTTTTTGCAAGTTATCGCTTTATTTGGTTGAAGCCACGTGGTCAACTTCGTTTGATTGTAACTAGGGATTTAAACGGTTTTCGCCGGTTGTCTTGTTTAACTCGGGACATTTTTCTGGTTACTTCACTATATTATTTATTAATTTCCGTCCACGGGTCCTCTTAATAGGGCGACGGTTGTGTCCTTTATTACGGGACCATCTACAAGCTTAACAGGCTTCTTTTTTTTTTTTTATTTTTTTTAGGGGCGCAGTCACTGTGGATGGTAGCGCCTCACGTCCCGTTTTTTATGGTTCGTTACTTTTTATTCGAGCTATTTTATTAACGCCGCCATCGACACGCGAGTTTTTGTTTCACACAAAGGCCTTTGTTCTTCCACCTCGTTTTGTGCTAGCCGAACGGCGTGTTTATAGCCGACCGGCGGTTAGTATTTTCGGTTGTGCCGTTGCATTTTTCGGCGGAAGCTACAACCGCTCGGCGTTTGCTGTAGCTGATCAGCGTATCGTATTTTCTCGGCGCGGAGTTAAATTTTTCGGCGTTCCTCTTAACCGTTCGGGGTTCGAGTCAGCCTCTCAGCGTATTGTTTAACCAATAAGCGTTCTTCACTTTTCTTCTTATTTTTCACTCTTATAATGTCGGGGCACGAGGCTCCTGGTATTTAAAGCTCACATGACGCTGCATTTGCTGTTCTTGATGAACTTAAAGACTATATCGCCGATAATGAATGTGCCAAAATAGGAACCAAAAAGCATGCCGATTTCATCACTAGATGTGTGGAACGTGTCATCAACATTTTTATGGGACATTCGGTTGACAACTCCATCCGTGAGATATCTAACAAAATCGATAAACTGATTAATAAAGACAATGAGGTTATTATTAACTCTCAAAAAGAAGTGTTAGGCAAACTCAATCAGATTGCCTCTATCACTGGATTACAACCTGCTAAATCATCTCTACCAACTTACAGCACTATTCTAAAATTTGGCTTTGTGGCTCACTCGAAACAAGTGACCAAGACTCCTCACTGTCAAAAGGATGTGCTGCTGGTATACGGCAGCGATGACAACTCAAACAGTGAAAACCTTCGCAACGTAATACAAAAGAAAATAAAGCCTTCTCAGCTACACATTGGTGTGGAGAGAATCCGCAAAATCAGATGGGGAGGTCTCGCAGTGGAACTTACTTGCAAGGAGGACACCACTGTTCTTGAGAAGTGTATAGCGGACAACCTACCTGAGCTTCTGACAAAAACACCCAAGAAACGAAACCCTCATATCGCTGTATACTCTGTGCCAACAGAACTAAAACGCAGTGACCTTTCAAAATATATTTATGACCAAAATTCTATCATCAATGAAAGCTACTCAGAAAAAGAATTCAATGACCAGTTTAAAGTAAAATTCAATATCGGACACAAGGAGACACCATTTCACAGCTGGGTTGTGGAGGTATCTCCACAGGTGAGAAAGCATCTACTTATAACCAGGAAAGTTAACCTTGACTGGTCTCGGTGCAGGGTGGCCGATTTCTGCCCAGTCCTGCAATGCTTTTGGTGTTGCAGGTATGGGCACTCCGCAAAATTTTGTGAGCAGGAGACTGCCACATGTAGCCAGTGCGCTGGCAATCATACTTACAGAGAATGCCCAAACAAAAATGCTGAGCCCAGGTGCATCAATTGCCAACATGGAAAAAATATTACTACCAAGCACAATGCTAGGGATGGCTCCTGCCCAGCATTTTTACGAGTTAAAGACAACATAATTTCCCAAACCGATTATGGATCTTAAACACAACAATGGTATTAGTTTCCTGCAAATAAATCTGGGAAGAGGCATTGCTTCTACCTCCCTCCTCGCTTCTAAATGTCACAAATACGAAGTTATTATTATTCAGGAGCCATATTGCTTGCAGAATGAACCATCCTGTCTGCACACTTATTGTACAATCCTCAAGGGCACCAACTCTTTTCTCTGAGCCATAAATGTTATTACGAATCCCGCCTTTTCGACTCTTCACCACAAACACTTATCCAACAAGTACCTAATTTGTAATGAGATCAAATACAACAACAACACCTACATCATTATCAATATGTATTGTCCACGTGACATCAGCATGGAAAACACTGTCAACATGATTCAGAACAGCCTAAATAAATTCAATAATGTCAAATTCATCCTCGCCGGGGACATAAACGCCCACTTACCGATGTGGGGTGGGGATCAACAAGACCAGCGGGGGGGAATCTTTGAAGAATTCATCACATCTAATGGACTTGTGCTACTTAACAACCCACTTTCTCCACCGACCTACACATCCAGTCAAGGAAAGACCTGGATCGACGTCACTGCCTGCAGCCAGGACTGTGCTGATGATCTGGAGAATTGGCGTATGCATAACAAAAGTAGTTACAGTGACCACACCTACATCTCATACCTATTGAAGAACACCAGCAGCAACAGCACGTCCAACTCCACTGCCCTGACCAATCGCAGGTATAATCTGTCCATCGCTAACTGGGATGGCATTAAAAATTACCTTAATACCAACATGATCAGCATGACTGACTGCAGTCACCAGAGCACAGATAATATTAGGCACACCCTTGAGCACAACATCGACGAAATCGAAAACGCCTGTGACAGATTTATTCCAAAAACTACCCCAAGATGCAAATCTGTGCCTTGGTGGAACACACGACTCACCGACCTGCGTAGGACCAACAACACCCTCAGAAAAAGATATCAAACTTGCAGAACTGAACCAACTTGCACCAACCTCAAGCAACAATACCACAATCACCAGACCCTGTACAAGAAGGAAATCAAAGAGGCAAAGATCAACTCCTGGCGGCAGTTTTGCACTGCTGCATCTACCAATCCCTGGTGTTACCTCACCAGGATGTGCACCGACAAGCTACGGAGGACACAGATACCCATCAACGAAGACACTGAACCCCCCAACGACTGCATTATGAACACCTTGCATCAACACATGGACAACTTCTGTATTAGTGACAGCACTGACAATGACAAACCTTGGCAGAGCTCTGTTCGTGATACTGTGAACACCCCTATTAATACAGACAACTCTCCTGAATTCAACTACCACGAAATAGACAACGCTTTCAAAAAGCTAAAAGAAAGCAAAGCTCCCGGCATTGACGGCATTAATGCTAAGCTAGCAAAGAAAATCTGGAACCTCATTCCCCAGAAACTAACAGACATGTTTAACATCTGCCTGTACTCAGGTATCTTTCCCCGCAAGTGGAAAACTGCTAAAATCGTGCCCGTGCCAAAACCTGGTAGGCCAAAACACCTCCGGCCAATCTCCTTACTACCTATACTTGGCAAAGTTTTAGAACGTCTCCTCACTGACCGTCTAACTTTGCATATTGAACACAATTCCTTACTTAACAGTACTCAGTTCAGCTTCAGGCCTCAACTCTCCACCAATAATGCTGTTAACCATGCTGTCCATTCCATCAAGAACTTGCTGGACAATTATAAATACGTTCTGGCCATCAGCCTTGATATATCAAAGGCGTTTGACAGTGCCTGGTGACCGTTCGTCCTTTACCAGCTCAGGAATGCTGCTCGCCCTGCCAACATCTACAACCTCCTTACGGATTACCTGCATGACCGCAAAGCTGTTCTACAGTATGGGACCCATTTTGTCGAACGAGAAGTAGAGCGTGGCTGCCCGCAGGGGGTCGGTCTGTGGGCCGCTTCTGTAAAACTTAACCTTTAAAGCTTTCCTACAAGAAGACTTCAGTCAGGATGCCACAACTGCCTACGCTGACGACGTCCTTATCTTGATTGGAGGAAGATCCCGTGCAGTCTTGGAACAGCGTAGCAGCGAGATCCTTGACAGGATCTACCATTGGGGTACTCGCCACAAACTTCTATTCAATCCAAACAAAACCACCAGTATTGTCTTTAACAAACCAGGTAAACCTAACCTGTACCACCGCACCCCAACTGTGAGAATGAATAACCAAGCGTCCCAGAAAGTCCCAATACCTATCCATCGCACCTGTCCGAAGACTTCTCGATGGTTATAAAGAAAAAACTATTTAATAAAAAATGCTATAAAACCCCATAAAAACAGTAATTAAAACAGTAATTAAAAAACAGGACATACCAGTTAAAACACATAAAAACCCGTCCTTTATGTAAGTTTCCGTAAATTAATTCTCTCAATAAACATTAATCTTAAAAAGGGACAAATAACATTATATATAACCTTGCTTGATACGAACTTACGTAATAAACCTTCACTAACAATATTACCCTGTAAATAAATACATCCCGAACGTATGGCTGATAAAAGTGGGCACATAAAAATAAAATGGACTAACGAGTTCTTGTCACCACATTCACAACAATCCGACTTAACTAAATTAAAAGAAAATAGCTTATCATAAAAATCTCCGTGTCCAGAAAGAAATTGACTCATATAAAAATCTGGTAATACCCACTGTGCACCGAGCCTCTCCCAGACGGAGGGAAAGAATACAGCAGTTTGCCTTCCTTTACTCGATCCCTTCCAACGAATATCCCATTCCCTAAATAATTGCTTCTTAATAAGTCTACGCACCCCGGAATCACATAAATTAATAAAATCCCTAGGATAACAAATACTACCCATGGTAAAAGGAGCCCGTACCCTGACCAAATAACGATAATAGGCCAGACGAATTTCTAAATCAATAGGCATTTCATTTGCAATAATGTGCAAAGAGTCAGTGGACACGGTCCGGTAAGCCCTAGTCATTAATAATAGAACAGCTCTCTGGGCTTTCAATAGCTTCTTCACATGAGGGGGCCTCAACGCGTCGCCCCACACACCAGCTGCATAGATCACAATAGAGATAAACAGATGCCTATACAGGAATCTCAGGGCAGGAAGCCGCAGCCCCCACCCCGAGCCCAAAAGACTCTGTAATCTTATGAACTGAGTCACGGCTCTGGCACCTATTTCCTCTATATGGTCATTAATACTTAATCGAGTACCTAACTTCATACCTAAGTACCGAACAGATTGAACCATACGAATAGACCCCGTGCTCGTTCGCACGCTGGGGGGGCGATCCGGGCTCAGGACACCCCTCAACAACATTGCTGCCGACTTTAAAGGCGCAAGTCGTAATTTCAAAGCACTTAACTGACCTTTCACCAACCGAACCGCATCCCCAGACAAACGTTCTAATTGGGCTCTACTATTCCCCTCAATTAAAATAACAATATCGTCAGCATACGCGATAAAATGTAATCCCAAGCTGCGCAGACCACTCAGAACTTCATTAAAAACTAAATTCCAAAGTTCAGGGCCAAGAACTGAACCCTGGGGACAGCCCTTGGTCACTGTCTTTTTAAAATCCATATCATGCTTAAAAACAACTACTCTATGACTAAAGTAATCAACCATCACCCTATAAAGATTCCTTGGACACCTCCGATTGCGAAGAACTCGGAGCACAGCAGGCCACCAAATGTTGTCGAACGCCCCTGCTATATCTAGGAAAAGACCCATTACATATTTTGAAGTACTACCATGTGTCCACTTCCACAGCCTACATAGAGCATCCGTAGTAGAACGACCTTGTCTAAAACCATACTGGTAATCATCTATATACCCATTAAATAATTCATTCAATCTAAGTTTCAACAATCGCTCATAAATTTTACCAATAACAGACAACAGACAAATCGGGCGATAAGATTTCGGACTTCCTCTATCTCTGTCTTTCCCCTTTAACAAGATCACAACCTTTGCTATTTTCCATCTATATGGGAAAATACCATACAATAAACAGTAATTAAACAACCGCAATAATTCTTTCTTTATAACAGGAAAAGCTTTACGAACCATTATGTAAGTAATCCCATCTAAACCAGGTGCTTTTCGACTTTTAAGTCCCTTCATTATCACCATCAATTCCTCCATATCAAACGGCCTACAATAACTGTTACCAACATAACTATTATTCAACTTACGGATCTCCTGCTGACCACAAGAATCCTCCTCTACCCTATCATCTGGGAATAATACCTCAAATAAATATTTTACTGAAGTCAACCAATCAATTGCATACTCATTTTTCTTAACGGAACAAAAACTATCTATTCTTATTTTATCACGAACAATTTTGTAAGGCGTGCCCCATACATCTCTATTCGCGGTAGCTTCAACATAATTCCTCCAACTCTGCTCCTTAGCTTCAGCAATACAATTTTTATATTTTCTATACATAGAACGATATTCATCCAATTTAATTTGCCTTAACACTAACTCTTTTTCCCTCTGATACGCTCTCCGCAAACAAAAAACATGTTTCCTCATTTGATCTAGTTCAACATTCCACCACCTATTCCTAAAATGAGACACTCTTTTACCCTTAGATACTACTCTGCTTGCTGCAGCGATTGAAGAATGAATTACATTGCACAGACTATTACATCTGAGATTGTCCGTACAGCTGGGACCCTATATTTTAACATATGAGACCTAATTAACTCACAATAACGATTCCAATTAATGGACTGCTTATCCAAATAAACCTCAAATAACTCCTTTCCCTTAACCTGTACTCCAAAATCAATTTCATAACCTATAAATGCATGATCTGAAGACGTATACTCATACGTTACTATACAGTTACTAACATACCCCCTTAATGTGGGAGAGAAAACAACCACATCCACAAATGATTCTCCCCGCGTAGATTGAAAGGTTGGTATTTCACTCTGATCATTAAGAACGTCATATCCCCATTTGTCAAACACCGACATTAACGCTACACCACGATCATCAAGGATAGGACTACCCCATAATGGGGATTTAGAATTAGAATCCAACCCCACAATAACAGACTTACCGTTTAAACTCTTAAATACCTCTTCTAATTCGATTAATGAAGCCTCAATGTCATCATTTGGAGGAAAATAAATACTTACAACGTAAACACTATACCCCTCTCTAGACATCTGAGCAACAGCGCAGGTACCGGAGGAAAACTGAATGAGTACCATTAATACCCAATCTTTCCTACAATTAACTATGGCTGCCCACGGGTTTTCACGAAAACTCTGGACAACCATTGTTCGCTCACCAAATCCCCGAACTCTCCCCTTGAAAACATAAGGCTCCTGGACTAACAACAAATCTGGATGAAAACGATCTATATACAAATTTAACTCATTAGGTACAATCTTATTTCTTTGCATATTTAGTTGACCAATTCGTAAAATAATATTATTGCATGTACTAGCCATAATCTATTGTTCGTTTATATCGAGTAATTGCAATCTGGAACGCATAACATTCCTTATCTCTAGAAAAATGATCAGATCGCTTCCCATATTCACGACAAGGTATACATATTCGTTGAGGTTTCTCTAACTCACATTCCCCAGAACGGTGCCCATCCTTACCACATTTATAACAAATTACACTTTCAGATCTACAAGTCTTTACTATATGACCAAAAGCCTGACACTTAAAACACCTAGAGACTTCTATGTAATCTTTAATTCTACAGCTTCTGTACTCAATATACAACCTATTTAAGAGTAATAATCTAATCCTCAGATCTGAAGCCACCTTCACAACCCAATTCACCAACAAGTCATGCTTCCTACCTGTCCTATAAAGCAATTTAAAACTGCCACGAAACTCATCCAATGCTGTACCTAATTCACCATAAATGAGATCACTATTCAAAACATATAATTGTTGTACTAAATCATCACCTTCCAATTCTCTCGGCACATCAAACATTATCATTCTTGGCTTTTTCTTTATGGGTGAAGACACTTCCAAACCAGCACTCTTAACTGAACTATGATTAATTAACCTTTCCCTATCCACACTAGAAGCAACCGTAACCGCAAGTCCACCACTCCTTATCTTCCGAACTCCCTGAAAGAATGAATAACCAATCCATTAAGGTCGAGAAATGTATTAAATACCTTGGCATCTGCCTGGACTTTCGTCTCAGCTGGGACATTCATATCAAATACATCGCCAAACGCACTAGCCTAATTTTTCACGCCTTCTCACAGATTGCGCGGAAAGGCTTGGGCCTCAACTCTGAGGTGCTCAGTGTCATATACGACCATATCTATGTCCCCATCATCACCTATGGTGTCTTTGCTGGGGAGATGCCGTTCAGAAGGTACATCTATATAGAAAGTTGATCTCCTCCCAACGAAAAGCACTCCTTTTAATAACAAGAGCATATCGTACTGATCCAAATAGCAGTTTGCAAGTGATCTCTCGCAAACCCCCCATCACTGAAATCATCAGGATGGAACGAAGTATCTGGAGCCTCAAGAATGGGAATGATATCTCCACTCCAACTTGCAACATCCAGGCCTGTAATTATGAATATCTGAGTCCTTGCACTCAGGCCATACCTTCCCATATCAACAACCTTATTGGTAACAGCCTACCCCTGAATCCTGATCTTGTCATCTACACAGATGGCTCTGGCCACAACAACTCAATAGGCTGTGCTTTTGTTCCTACTGCAACAATATGGAAATTTACTCACAACAGAACAGACTTCATAACACCTGTACTGCCTTCCAATCTGAAATTCTAGCCATAAATATGGCCATTAACTGGATTGAGCAAAGGTACACAGAAAACAGCATTCACATCATTACCGACTCCTCCTCTGCCATCGAACTAATCTGTGGCACCAAACTCCATCCAATAGCCACATCCATCCGGCACTTAATCCTTCACTCCAGCAACTCATACCATATTACTTGGACCCGGGGGCACCAGAACACCGAGGGAAATGAGCGGGCTGATCAGCTGGCGAAGGCCGCGGCTGTTGATGACTTTCTTACCATCATCTACAACAAAATCAGTCACGACAGAGTGAGAAAAATTATGTACAAGGATGTCTTAGGTCGCTGGCAATCATCTTGGTCTCAACGACACAACGAAACCACCTACAAGTATATTCCTAACATCATCGACTATCACGACAAATACAAATGGGTGACTCCTGACTATCACCTCACTCAGTTCCTAACAGACCACGGAAAGTTCTCAAACTACCTGCACAGATTTATTAATAAAAGTACCCCTCTTTGTGCCATATGCAGCCAGACCGACAACTCTGACCACCATTTATTCAGCTGTATCTCCCTTCAGACCGAAAGACTTGCCATCAAAGTGGTCGCCCAAAGTATGAACATCCATTGGCCCTGCCAACACAGTGACCTTCTAAAAAATAAAATACTCTTCAAGCTTTTCCATCAACTTGTAAAGAAACATGAGGTNCCGCACCCCAACTGTGAGAATGAATAACCAATCTATTAAGGTCGAAAAATGTATTAAATACCTTGGCGTCTGGCTGGACTTTCGTCTCAGCTGGGACATTCATATCAAATACATCGCCAAACGCACTAGCCTAATTTTTCACGCCTTCTCACAGATTGCGCGGAAAGGCTGGGGCCTTAATTCTGAGGGGCTCAGTGTCATATACGACCATATCTACGTCCCCATCATCACCTATGGCTGTCTTTGCTGGGGAGACGCCGCTCAGAAGGTACATCTACATAGAAAGTTGATCTCCTCCCAACGAAAAGCACTCCTCTTAATAACAAGAGCATATCATACTGCTCCAAATAGCAGTTTGCAAGTGATCTCTCGCAAACCCCCCATCACTGAAATCATCAGGATGGAACAAAGTATCTGGAGCCTCAAGAATGGGAATGATATCTCCACTCCAACTTGCAACATCCAGGCCTGTAATTATGAATATCTGAGTCCTTACACTCAGGCCATACCTCCCCATATCAACAACCTTATTGGTAACAGCCCGCCCCTCAATCCTGATCTTGTCATCTACACAGATGGCTCTGGCCACAACAACTCAATAGGCTGTGCTTTTGTTGCCTACTGCAACAATATGGAAATTTACTCACAACAGAACAGACTTCATAACACCTGTACTGCCTTCCAATCTGAAATTCTAGCCATAAATATGGCCATTAACTGGATTGAGCAAAGGTACACGGAAAACAGCATTCACATCATTACCGACTCCTCCTCTGCCATCGAACTAATCTGTGGCACCAAACTCCATCCAATAGCCACATCCATCCGGCACTTAATCCTTCACTCCAGCAACTCATACCATATTACTTGGACCCGGGGGCACCAGAACACCGAGGGAAATGAGCGGGCTGATCAGCTGGCGAAGGCCGCGGCTGTTGATGACTTTCTTACCATCATCTACAACAAAATCAGTCACGACAGAGTGAGAAAAATTATGTACAAGGATGTCTTAGGTCGCTGGCAATCATCTTGGTCTCAACGACACAACGAAACCACCTACAAGTATATTCCTAACATCATCGACTATCACGACAAATACAAATGGGTGACTCCTGACTATCACCTCACGCAGTTCCTAACAGACCACGGAAAGTTCTCAAACTACCTGCACAGATTTACCAATAAAAGTACCCCTCTTTGTGCCATATGCAACCAGACTGACAACTCTGACCACCATTTATTCAGCTGTATCTTCCTTTCAGACAGGAAGACTTGTCATCAAAGTGGCCGCCCAAAGTATGAACATCCATTGGCCCTGCCAACACAGTGACCTTCTAAAAAATAAAATACTCTTCAAACTTTTCCATCCACTTGTAAAGAAACATGAGGTAATTGCCCCTCTTGCCACTAGCAACTATACCATCTGTATATACTGTTTCGTATTGTAATATATTTTACTGCCTCCAGCTACAACCCACTTTTCATTGTACTCTTCACACCTTACCAGTTGTTACAATACTGTAATTAAATACCCTATACTTTACTGTATCTTTTTGCTATTTGTATATAATGTAGTTCCCACTCGGCTATGCTTAGCAGTACCGAGTATGTATTGTACCAATACGTTAATAAATAATAATGTAATGTAAAATGTAATACCATGCACACCATTTGCTAAAATGCAGTTCCTAGTTGATTTGAATTATGAGTGGATTGTTTTATTCTGTCGAAATTAGAAAACTACTCTCCATTTTTTCTGTAAATAGCATTATTTGCATATCTCATATGTGGTATTTGCTGATATCCTATAGCAGGGATCCTTAAATTTTTCAAGAAGTCCGCATTATAAATTTTGCACATGCTAAAGGCTTCTCTTTGTAGTTTTTATTTAGTGCCAGAATTTGTTACATATTTTTATTGTATATATAACTAGATAACTGTATACTGTTGATCTTAATGCATTTATGACTAGATGAAGTGTAATTTTTTCAGACGCATTGTACAATTGTTGTTTACTGCGAATTAGTATTATTGAATTCAGTTCAGAGTGTTTTCCAGGTAGAATGTTGTTGTTTCTTCTTCACTACATTGATTTAATTTGTCACAAAATGATGACAACGATTTTTCCTTTCCACAATAAAACCTGTAATTTATCAGGTTCATTCCAGAACTATATTTTATAGAAATTCACTTCTAAAATACAACTATCCTTTATTTTATATTATCCAGTGTGCTGTTTTGCATATTATATGAAATTTAACGGCAGAAGCATATATTTCTTTATCATTTTAGAACAAGTATATCCTATATAGGCTAAACATTGTTAAAATTCATTTATATTTTTATATTATTACTATTTATTGATAAAAATATTATTATTATTATTATTATTATTATTAAACGATATCGTAATAAACTAGTAGACTAATGAATTTTACTTTGTTGTCTTTTAATGGATTTGGGAATAGGATAGGGACAGAGAGAAATAACTGTTTATGTGCCGAAAATGACAGTAAAAAGGAATCAAAGTGACTATTCATTACATGTTAATTTAGCTTATAAATATATATTTTTTCACAATATTATGTCTAGGTTTATTTATAATTGCAATGAAAAACCCTATAAAAAATTAAAAAGTAAACTTAATGTTCTTTGGGCTTCTTTCGAAAATAGTTTATTTAAGAACCTTGTAAAATCTTTGCAGCACACCTACTTTCTTTTTACTGCACAACAGTTGAAAATCACTGTCCAGACGGAATTTTAAATTCAGGTTTTGTTACGACGTCGATCTTGTCGCATTGTACTTTATATTCTTGCAAAAAATCATCTTTAATGGTCATGTAGTTTCTGGCTTAAAGAAACTAAGAGGTACTTTTAGGAAAGGGAAAACTTTTCTTTTTAAAGTTTTTCATGCAGAGTATTTTCTTTTTCTCGAAAGCATTCTATAATTCATTGCACTGTATACTGACTTATGTACTCATCTCGCGTGATACTTGCATTGAGGAACTCTTTCTTTACGTTTTAGGACAATTAATATTCTGTACTCTCTAAACTTTCTCCATTTTATACAAATTTTGATATGAACTGCTAAAAGTGACTTGCCTTTTATATGCAGGAAGCGTGACGCAAGAAAAGTTATTAGAAATCTTACAAATTTGATTTTGGAAAACGCTTTCTGATTTACAAAAACCTCTGCTTTCTTTTCGTATTCGTTGAATAAATATGAGATCGAACATTTTAAAATTTATATTAATTTACTTTATAAAAATTTGATATACGATGAATTTTATTTTTAAATCAATAAGATAAATATATTTTTTAAATGATTCAATTTAACTTCTTTTAAGCAAGGAAAAAATGGCTTTGAAAAGAGCCATTAGTCTGCCAGTTTTGAAGAAATCGGCAATTCGGGCCTTTCTCATGGGTAAGAATTCCTGTTTAACTGCATAAAATACCGACTTAACAATATTTTTTTTCCGCTTAGATTGCTTCTTTTAAACTCATTTTTTTGGGGGGTCCCGCAATTCCTGGTTAATCTTCACTTCATTCGTCTCTTTGTCCTGGATTTCTTCTTTTGCTGATTTTTTTCCTTTTGTCCCTCGATTAGTTTGATAGAAATGGAGGCTCCCTTCTCGTTTCTGTCTGATTTCACATTCTCGATTCGAGAAAGATCGATCGGATCTTCTGTAAAATATAACAATAAATCTGAATCTATGTACAGTACAATCCCACTTGGAATGCACTTTTTCTCATCTAAACTTTCAGAAACTTACGTAAACTTGCGTACATATTAAACGAAGTGCTACAAATAATTCCTATTGTAAATTAACAAGTTTATTTCAATAACTTATTACCATAGATTCCATTAGTTTAGAATATACAGTTGTGCAAATCTTGCAACATCTGGCAACAGACTGCAATCAAGTTCGTTCAGAAAGGAATTTTGAAAAATTCGAATTTTTAAGATTTATAATATCTTTTCTTGCGTCACGCTTCCTGCATATAAAAGGCAAGTCACTTTTAGCAGTTCATATTAAAATCTGTATAAAATGGAGAAAGATTAGACAGTACCGACACCAATCAGAAAATTAATAGTCCTGAAGTGCAAAGAAAGAGTTCCTTAATGCAAGTATCGCGCGAGATGTGTAGATAAGTTTGTATACAGTCCAATGAATTATAGAATGTTTATGAGAAAAAGGACTCTCCAGGGAAAGCTTTAGGAAGAAAAGTACCTCTTAGTTTTTTTGGCCAGAAATCGTCTGTAGTTAACAAATGCTGATTAGAAGAAAATAGGAAAGCCAGACAAAACACAATTTCTTGTTTATGCACCAGATCATATACCTATAGGAAATATAGGTAACAAATCTAATCCTGCAATCAATGCCTGGGTTTCTGAGACCAAGCGCGAAATTTGCGAATAAAAAATTCGTATTTTTATTACATTGCATTTCTAATAAGAAAAAAGAGCCCGATGTAGATACTGAAAAGACAAAAAAACTGAATATACTTGTAAAAAGTGCAAAATCTACATCTGTTTACAGCATTCACGTTTTGTTTGTCAATGCACATAAACATAAATAAATAAAAAATAATCGAACGATTTTTTATTGTATGTTAAATAAAAGCTTTAAAAAGTAATGTAAAAAACATAATATGCAATCTTTTGTATTAATAAAATTTATGTAATTATATGTGCTTCTTGTTATTATTAATATACAGTTTCAATTTTTTTGGATAAAAATGTTACGTAGTTAGCTGTTAAATCAGAAGGATTAGAATATATAGGGGAGACCGGGGCAAGATCGGCATGTTAAGTTTTACTTAAATTTTGTGTAATAAATACTGCTGTAAACTGAAAAAAAAGCTTTGCATATTGTCTATTGGAATGTTACCTTACTATAGAACTGGTTAAAATCAGTTTGGAAATAAAAATAATTAAAATAATTACAACTTTACAAGAAGAGAGAAATTGACGAAGTTGCCCCGGGTATAGGGGCAAGATCGGCAACTTCTCTCTTTTTGTAAAGTTGTAATTATTTTAATTATTTTTATTAAAGTTGCCCCTGGTATAGGGGCAACAGTAATGGGGCAAGATAGGCACGTATATAAAATTATGTTATTAACAATGTATAAGTTGGAATTCACTATTAAAACAAAGAAATACAAATCCAACACCCATTTAATATTATTACAACGAAATGCAAGTTCAAAGACATATATACATGAATAACAAATGCAAACATGTTTTCATTTATCATCTGTTTGATTTTTATCCTTTGCTTCTAATGTGGCTTTATGTTGCCGATCTTACCCCGCTAGTCATGATTTCGAAACATTAAGTACAACCCTGAGAACAGAATGCCAAGCCACGATCTGGCCACGTGAATAAGTTGAAGTTACATCCTTCTAACAGGAAAAGTAACTTTCGTTATCATGGAATTATAACAAAACCTGCCAATTCAATATAAATGGAAAAAAAATATTATATGGAATTGAACGAAAATGAAAATTTGCTTGATAATTCAACTACGCTTGTTGGAGAACAATAAAAACACTACACTCAACAAGCCACCAATAAAACTCAACTGCCTAACCTATAACCAAAGTCTCTTTTTAATTTGTTTTCAAAAAAAAGCGCTTGACAAACTTGCCCCGCATGCCGAAGTTGCCCCGGTCTCCCCTATAGTTCTTCGAAAATATCTACACGAATCAAAACGTAATTTTTTTCAAACACGAGCCTGTAATTTGCAGCATGACAACGCCTGTCTGCACTATGCTAGGCGAATTGTGGCTGCAGTCTTTGATCATATAAGTGTAATCCCCTGATAAGGACTTGGACATGCCTTCTACACAAAGTGTTTGGAGACTTTTCGTTGCCAGGAGACTTTTATTTGGCATTAAATAGATACATTATTCAACACATAAGCATATTTTTACAAACAATATGGTTTTATTCAGTGATGAGATGACAATTTGGATTCGTTAACATAAATTTCAAAGATATACACGCACAATTTTATTTCTGTCNGTAATTTGCAGCATGACAACGCCTGTCTGCACTATGCTAGGCGAATTGTGGCTGCAGTCTTTGATCATATAAGTGTAATCCCCTGATAAGGACTTGGACATGCCTTCTACACAAAGTGTTTGGAGACTTTTCGTTGCCAGGAGACTTTTATTTGGCATTAAATAGATACATTATTCAACACATAAGCATATTTTTACAAACAATATGGTTTTATTCAGTGATGAGATGACAATTTGGATTCGTTAACATAAATTTCAAAGATATACACGCACAATTTTATTTCTGTCCGTCTCGTGTATAAACTCGGCTTATTCGAGAGACTGGTTAGCGGACAAATCACCTCTGCATTTTAAACTGCCAAATCTATAAAAGTTTGATTACCAAGAAACGAACTGTAAACATTTGTGGAAGTACAAACGTTGGTTTGGTACCTGAGAAATTCGACTACAAGAGTGGTAACCTTAGGATATTACAGTTTATGAGATATCACAAACAAATATTACTTTGTATTATATCACTTGTCTTTTTCATCATGTCCAGTAACGTCTGAAAGTTAAAGCTTCTGAGGGCATAGTACAAAAAACATGTAAAAATAAATGTTAAGAAATGAAAGTCATATTTAACAAGGTTAAACAGCTAAACCTACAGAGGATTTTTTCGTTATATCGAGTGTTTACCAGGTCTGCCAACTCTGTTCAGGTAAGGAAGGATTCAAAAAGAATGTTAGGAGTTACGACTACACTGAACTTATTCAAAAAACAAGTTGTTTACAGTGTTTTTCTTTCTTCAATTATCAATGATAATGTTTTATTCAAATATATTTCTTATTTTTCTGTTTTGTAATTTTTCATTTTGTAGTAGATTAGTACCTAATATTCAACAGAGTGAATGGTGTTTTTCTTTAGTCTGCATGAAATAAGAGTAGCACATCTAATTTATATTTATATCAAAAAATTATCCTTTAGCTTTTTATAGTTTGACAGAACCTATAAAAAGATTTATTCTAAATTTAAGCAAAATTCAACGAATATTTTATATAATTTATAAAACGTTATTTCCTGTAGAATGCTGAAGATAACCAAACACCGCATGACAATGAAGAGTTTAATAAACCAGGAATTTCAGTTTATAAATCATACATCAATGCCGGAGCGGGACTTTTCTTAAAAATTGTTATTTTATCCACGCTAATTATAGCTCAATCCCTTACAAGTGCCAGCGACTATTGGCTAATCAAATGGTATGATATTATTATAATTAATGTATACTTTAACACGTGAACTGTGTTTTAATATAAAATGTTTAATCAAAAGATTGATTATGTATGCCACTTTCTATTCAGTATGTTAACAAGTGCCAGATATAATAAATGAAGAAATTTTGTGAGTTGCAGTGAATATATTTTTTGTATTTCTAAATATCGCCATACACGTATTTTAATTATAAAATGCTAAATATATAAATATATAATACATATAATATGTATATATATATA
>NW_019385492.1:221828-235868 GCF_000671375.1 Centruroides sculpturatus | reverse complement strand
ATATATATTTTTAATATAAATATTTTTCTTAATAATGAGTTTAACTCATCATTAAGAAAATTTATTTATTACTTTTGTGAAGAAGACATTTTTTTTCCTTTGTAATTGTGGAAAGGTTTGAGATATTTTTTCCACAAAACATAAATAATAATCTCGTATTGACTACAATGCTTCATTAATGCAATGGTCTGTAAAACTGGAACAAGATCTCAAGTAATTTCTTGTTTTACTGCCAAGGACTTTAGCAATAGATTCTAATGTCTGTTTCCTTAGCAGATTCTTATCACATTGAAGAAATGTCAATGTGTGGGAAATAGTGCTCAGTAATTCCAGGCAGAAACAATCTTCAATAGAATTGATCTCATAGGTAAGAGATTGAGATGTCGTCTACAGTTATACATCTTACTGTAAATAATGGGAGTCTGGCTTAAATTTCTACTGTAATCATTTTACGTGTTAATCAGATATATTATCTCATCATCATTCGGTAGGTGTCAACATCGTTTATATGTATTTTCTTTTTATAATGCACTTAAGTAATTTAATTGTATTTCATTTTGTTAAAAAAATAGAGAAATGACAACGTGTAATTGTTATTTTATTTTAAATTTTCAGGCTGCAAGATAAAAGAATATATAGCCACAGCATAGACAATCTCGAAAATATTACATCTAATACAAGTATTTTTCACAACATTGAAGACGAAAATTTTTATCACAGTGAAGAATTCAACATGTATGTTTACATTGGATTGATATGTGCCGTATTTCTAACGACTTTATCTTCTGGATTATTGGTATACAGATTCTTTACAATTGCTTCTTTCAAACTCCATAACAATATGTTTCGTTGTATCATTCGAACTCCGATATCGTTTTTGGATAACAATCCCGTTGGTATGTAAATTCTATTCAGTTACTTTATTGTTAAACTAGCAGGTGGGCCCGGCGTTGCTCGGGCAAAAGTAACGATAACAAAGATAAAGATTATTACGTTACAGTCAACCTTACCCGTTTTCACAGAATGCAAGAATTGGGTCCCCTTGTTTCCAGACTAATTAGGGAATTTTTAGATGGCTCTTAAAATATGTTCAATTTCCCGCAAAACGAAAAAAACTGCATTTGCGTATTGCATGTCGCTTTCTCTTAACAATTCCATTGTTACGTAACATTTCCATTGTTGACACTTCCATTGTTACTTAAAACTTTTATTGTTACTTAAAACTTCCATTGTTACTTAACACTTCCATTGTTACTTAGCACTTCCATTGTTACTTAACACTTCCATTGTTGATGGAAGTGTTAAGCCTTAATCCTGTCCCTCTCCCCCGTGGGGAGGAATTTCGAAAAATCCCTTCTTAGTGTGCGTTCTCCTAACGTACCCTAACTGTGTACCAAATTTCAACTTTCAACTCCTAACCGTTTGGGCTCGTATCCATAATGTATATAGAAGTTTTAATCCTCTCTCTCTCCCCCCGGGGGGAATTTCGAAAAATCCCTTCTTAGTGTGCGTTTTCATGACGTACCCTATTTGTGTACCAAATTTCAACTTTCAACTCCTAACTGTTTGGGCTCTGCACTTATTATTATTATTATTATTATTATTATTATTATTATCATCATCATCAACTCCTCTCGATTATATATTAGACTAGGGAGTTTTTATGAAATTTGGAAAGGAGTTTTTCGATATATCATGTAACCTATCTAATTACACATGTTACTACTTTCATTTATTGTATTACAAAAGGAGTATACGATTGATACACTTGGGGTACAAAATTAATTAGTTTTAATTAGTATATAAATTTAGTATAAAAATGTAGACAGGAGATAAGTATTTAACATAAGTAATGATGCAAATTGAATTATATTGAAATAAAGACCGATACAGTATAGATTATATTTAGTTTTTATAAGAATTTAATATAAAGTACTAATACAAATCGAATTAAAACGAAAATACAACTTTAAAATATTTGAATTTGAAAATCGCGCCCTCTGCTGTACAGTCTGTACCATGAACTAAATCGTTTCGACCCCGCGTTATACTCTTTGTTTAATGGTAACGTATAACGTGGGTTCAACAATGTGTTTTTTTTTCAAACCTGTAGGTAATATAGGATTGGAGTTTAAAAAACAATTTGTTGCTAGTTTTTAAAGAAAATATGATTGATATCGCGAATATAGACAAGCAAACTGTGGTAATATATTTTTTAACGGAATTATTGGATCACATTCTTTAATTATTATCGACACGTTAATCGATACCCTCAAAGCAGTCCCGCATTTTTAAATCTATTTCGTTAATTACTACCCAAAGCGGTCCCCTCTAAATAAGTTGTGTGGACTGCATCTATCCAATAATTTTTTGTTCATAGACTTACCAACATCTCGTCACATACGGACCTTTTTTAAAAACAGAACGTAAGTTTTTTCTTTATCAACGATATTAGAAATATCGCGATATATTTCTGATTTATAGATAATACAATTAATTACTAGATTTAAAAACAATTGACTCTTTTAACTATTTTTTTATTTATTTAATATCGATATGTTACAGATTTTAATTTTCTTCTTCTTTATCGAATTTATTTAATTTTTCCATTATATCATTAACGATGTTACTAATATTCCTGAAGTATATAGACTAGCAAACTGTGAGAATTTTCAGCGATATATTTATGATCTAGTTTCTGATATTTAATAATATAACACCAGAAAAGATGGTATTTGAAATCGTGAATAAAATCTTCATTCATTATTTGATAACGAGAAACCAAATCCCAGTGGAGAAAATCTTGTAATTCCCGCAGAGTATCAGTTTTTAATCGCTGATATTTTAAAACTATTCTCATATTTAATTTATCAATATATTTTTTAATAAAATCATCAGAGAGAAGTTGAAAATTTTCTATTTTATCCCAATTAAGATAGTTCAAAAACTTATCCATGAATTCTTTGTCTAATATTTAATGTTCTGAAATTACACTCTATTTCGCATGTTTAATATGTTTTTCGATAAACATAGTAGTAAATATATAACTTTTCCATATTAGTTCTCAGTTTAAATTATCCGCGAATTCGGGAAATGAAGTCTTGGCTTAAATCAGATTTTTGGCTTATAATTTCCCATTTAATATAGTTTTTAAAACGTCTTATATTATTTTCATCGTAAACTTGAGAACTTTTCCCATTCAAGTGGTGTAATGAGTTTGAATTCTATAAAAAAAAAAAACTGAATATTAGGATATAGGTTTATTTATATATAAAAATAAACATGGTAATTGGTTACAACATTTTTAGACAGTACAATTGCAGTTAGAACAATCACATTTTATAAAATTTTTATTACATAACACCATCGTTATCCGGTTAGTCAATACAAAAAAAAAATTACAATAGTATTTCTTATTATTGGGTAATTTAAATAATCCAGCTTTATTTACAGCTTGTTTTAAATAACGATATGTTTTACTCAAAACACCATGTATTAAATAAGTTTTTGAATTTCGTTTCTTCTTGTACAATAATATGTAACCGTATTGGGGGGCGATGATATCAGAGAATCTGGAAGAATTTAAATATAAAAATTATAATGTCCAAACGATATCACATCTATACCATTATAAGAGATAAATTTTTTATCATAAAACGGTGAGAGAGATATTTTATTCTGAAGATATGTTGTTACAACATGATTTTTACTTTTAATACCGTACTGCTGATGTCTCAATAGTTCGGTATTAAATAAAACTTCTTTATATTTCTCGTGGTTGATGGTTTTAACGACAGATTTTTTAATTCCTTTAGCCATTTTTTTATTTTCATTATCGAAAATATACAAATACATTTTTGGTTTTAATGAACAAAATTCTATTATAGGTTTAGATGCTGTCTCGTCTTTAAAATATCCTAGCTTATTTTTATTTGTTACATCAAATAATTCATGTGTGTTAGGGTAGTTGCTGAAATAAAAAATATCTGGAAATGATTTAAAGTCGTTATATAAATTATTTGTATAAATTTGAAGCATAAGCGAATCGGTATCTGTATATAATAAATTTACATTTTCACCATATTTATTTTTAAATATTTTATAAAATGTTTGATACATATGCAATTTACTTAATTTTAATACACAAAAACCTATATAAATTGGTTTATCGAAACATAAGTTAATTTTTTTATTTTAAAAATCGTGAGATTATCATTAATAATTTGGAAATTTTCGAGAGATGAGTGAGATAAATACTTTCGACATTCATTTTCAGTCATAGCTGTTTTTTTAAATTTAAATGTTTGCAGACATTCTGACATGTTTTACCAAAGAAGCTGTTATTCATTAGCTTGAAGAAAGATTTAACAAAATCATTAGTTGATTCCTGCCGTTTTCTATTATTAAAAACTACGTAATTCTTAAGCCAGGGCTCTTGGTTAAATGCAAGTACTTGATGAATTTTAATTAATATTAAACTTTCTTCTAAATAAAATTTTAATTTTCTATAATGAATTACATAATGTTGTTTATCAAACAAAGTCGGGAATTAATTTCTTCATATTATTATTATATTTTAAATGTAATTTGGTTAATACCGATTTTTGATAATTTGATAATAAATCAAATGGAATATTCGCGTGATCAGGAGCTAATGACAGGTCATTATGGTGGTCATGAACATTTGGTAGATAATTTAAATCAACCTCTAAAATATAACCTATATTATTCCTGTCAGGAATATTACGAAAGTCTAAAGCATTTATCTCATCCTCAGATAACCATCTGAAATTTTTTACAGGTAAATAAGAACTCATCACAAATCCATAAAGATTATTAGCATGTATCGAAATAATATAGTTATGACCTTGATTTTTATCATAGGTTTTTGGGATTAGAGGGTTATTCGCTCTAGCGAAAATCTTCCCCTTAAACTGATTCCCCCTGACCCCCTTTTCGATGAAGAGATACATATTAATATCTTTAAATAATTCAAATTGAATTTTTGTCATTTTTAATCCACAATTCCATGTTAAGTCTGGAGCTGTTATGAAATATACTGGATCTAAATCATAATATTTTAAACTTAATTTTCTAAAATTTTGGAATATATCAGCCAGTAATAAAGTGTCAATATATTGATGTAAATTTAAATAATCTTTAAAATTTTTACAACAAAATTTTTCCCAAACTAATTTTGCATGATCATAATCATTATCGCTAATATTTTCTCCAGATAATTCGTTATAAAAATATTTTTTCGGGGTACACATTTCTTGTATAAAATATCCTCGTTTTTAAAATAAGAACAGGGAAAAATTCCTGTTTTTTTAATAAATTTTTATTTTCGTTATTATAGAAAAATTGATTAAAAATAGGAAAATTATAATTTGCATTTTTTAAATTTTCTGTTAAAGTAGTTAGCGAAGAATTTAAAAATTGGAAACTGTCTATAAATTTGAAATGATCTAAAGTAAACGTAGTAAATTTTTCTGAATTAACTGGGATAATCTGAATTCTCGAAAATAGTTTAGGAGGAATATTTTTGAAAATCAGATGGGAGTCATAACCTGTAAAATTATGTAGTATAATAGGAATAAATTTTTTGAATCTATAATTTAAATTACAATGGTTATGAGCTCTCGCGCGATAATTACCAGTTAAATGATCATGATCTCTTACTCTGACATCATCATAATTAAACCCCTTCTTACATATATGACACTGATGTTCATAATTATCAGAAATAGTATCTATATTCATTTCTACATAACTATTTATTTTATCTAATAAAATATTTAATTGATTCTGGATATCAAATAAAAAATGTTTAACAGCATCTTTACCACAATAAAAATTAGAATAAAATAAAGCATCATCATTTTCTATAATAACGATAGAATAACATAGGTTTATGAATCTGAATAGTTTTAGTGAAACTAGAATTTAGATCTACAGCGTTTACAAGAACTTCTTCTAGAATCGATTCAAAATCAGAATAAATTACTATTGGGTGATATAATTGGGATATTTTTATAAACTTTTAAAACAATTTTTTTTATTAGGTAGTAATGCTAATTTAATATATTTAAAAATTCCAAGAAATTTTTCGGTAGAGGAATATAATCCGATAGTAACAAAAATTTTTTCCTCTACATCGATTTCCTCAACAGCTTTATTTTTTTCTACTAAAGTTATAAACTGATCTTTAGAAAATCTAGGATTTGATAGATATTCCTTACTCGTTCCTCGCGAACTTTGTTGTTTAATTAAAATAATTAATTAAATGTAATATCTTTGCTCCCTAAATTTAAAAAATAAAGTAGTTTATGAGCACCGCCATGCAAAATATGCAACTCGAATCCCTCTTTCAAATTTATTTTTATATCTTTATAATCCTTGTCTAAAACAAATTATACCAAGTTAGATCCTGTTAACGAAACTACATTCTTGTTTATCCAATCGAAAAGCGTCTCTCTTTCATTTTCATCGCCTGTACTTAATGGAATCACTTATGTTTCATCGCTTGTTTTTTCTCTTCTAATATTATATCTAGCCCTTAACTGATTTTATGTGGGCCATGCGGCTCCCAGGCGCCATATCTTTACAAATTTCTAAAAATCTAAGCATTGTGCGCAGCTGCCATTCTATGTAATCTCATTATGTCGTTCCTCGCTTGGGGTGCCAAACGTTCGGTATTTTAGCACTTACCAGGATGGAGCTACGTACCTTCTGGGGCTGCGCGGCCCCCATGATACCAGTTACGTTGGTTTTTTGTGAATATGTATTTTTATGTTTTTTTACAATTATTTTACAAAGATATTGCACACTTGCATCAAAAATTCAAAATGACCACCAAACCATTATTTGAACTGCTAATAGATGATAATATTATACAAATTGCTAGATCAAGCCAAAAACTCCTAAAATAAGTATGTTGTCATTTTGTGCTAAAAAAATGGAAAATATGCTGCAGTAATATAAATAAGTGCAACAGTTGTTTGAAATTTGTTTGTAAAGCGCATAGTACTGCAAAAATACTATGTGATAACTGTCAAGACTGAACTACGTATTTCGTTAAAATGTTCCTGGGTGTTAAAAGTAGAAGTGATTATATTACCTGTGATTTTTTAACAAATGATAGTTAGAGGCTATAAGAGTTGCTATTTTGAAAGACTAGTTTCTTAAGAATAAGAAAAAAAATATTTTTGTTAAAGCCTTACAGTAGGGTGGATTTTTGTATTGTTGAAAAAAGCAAACACCAAAAGTTGTAACAATTTTGTGATATCTTGTAATAATTAAGTAAGAAAAATTATATGAGTTGATTATACTAAACAAGAGTTCCATTTAGCATTTATGCATTTTCAAACTGTCACATTGTTCAAACTTGCTCTCTAAAGGCAAATTTTAATTGGGGGCTGCGCAGCCCCCACTATACCAGTTATGATTGTAAAATTTACAAAACCAGTTAAGGGCTAGTAATAGTATAATCGTTATTGTGATTTGACATGTTAAACAAATTTCTAGGAATAATAACCTCGCTCAAACCAACTACCAATTTCCCTCGTAAATCAATAGGTGGACTCATTTTCACAGTGAAATGAGACTGCTTATTTTCGGGAAATAACTCCATGCTGGCGTTGCTTATCAGAGTTACGATAAAGTCCGACTGCATCATTTTGTTACCTTCTGTAATTCTTCTGTATAAAATCTTCCTTCCAAAATCTTGTTATTTAAATCTTTCAATATATACGTCGGAAGATAAGATGAAAAAGGATCGTGAATAATAAATATTTCTTCTGTCCAAACAGGTAGGTATCCTTCACAAAATGTTTTATGTATTTTGGAAAAATTCGAACGAGGTCGCCAATATTAAATTTAAACGTATTATGTCCTTTTATACCTTACAACTTTTCGAAAATAGCGCTGTGATGTAGGGGAGTGACTTCCGATGGGGGCATACCAATACCTCTATGGAAACTATTATTATAACTTTTCACAATATCTGATAATTTATCGATATATTTATAAGAATTACGATAAGTAAATTATCTATATATTTTATTTCGTAAAGTTTTATTTAACCTTTCAATGACAGTGGCTTTTGTATCAGAATGAGTTGAATAATGATTAATTTTAAATTTTTTAAAAAGATTTTTTTACTAATCTATTTAAAATTCTTTTCCTTTATCAGTTTAATTTTTTAAAAATCAGAAATGTTTCTTTCAGAATGTTTCTTTTTTTAAAAATCGTTTGAAAAGCTTTAAAAACCGACTGGGGTTTTTTATCTTTTATCGGTACGACATAACAATACTTAGTAAATACATCGATTACAATTAGTAAATACTTTATTCCATTATTAAATCTATAAAATTGTTTTAATACAACTAAATCAGCCTGCCACAGGTCGTTAGGATAAAAACTTTTACTTTTTCGTCTCGAATATTTAATTCTTACAGATTTATGAAGCATATAAGTTACTTGAGAAGATAACCATTTTTAACAACAGATTGCGGCAAATTTGATTCTTTAACTAATTTACTAACACCACCAAAAGATGCTGGAAATTTAGGATTATAGTATATCGATTTCAAAAGTTTTTTTCATTTGAGATTTTTCTTCCTCTTCCTCAGATTTTTTCCACTGATAAAATAGTGATGGAGTGAAAATTTCTTCGGGTGATTCGACTGATGTTGGTTGATAGAATATTTTTTTCGGTGATGTCGCCAAACTTTTGTTTCCGATCCACTTATTAGAAATATTTATTTTTTTAAGCCATCCAAAAAGTCTATAAAACAAACGGGGGGTAATGCAGTTTTTCTATTTCTCATTACATACGAAAGTAAGTCTACTATATGACTCCTGATAACAGGTTTTCCATCAATTGTTAATTCACCTTTAGAATTCCATTCGTAATGACTTCGATCCAACTTATCGATTAAATGAGGTATATATTTTTGATATAATTGAGGCACCGATAAAATTATTTGTTTAACTCTGACCCGCCCACTTTTTATAGAATATATAATTAAGCATAAAAAATATTTAAAACTGAAAAAAAACGAAAGAAATGCGTTAATTTTGAAGAAAAAGCTTCCAAGTTTAACTTCCTTTGTCTCGCCTTTCTGCGAAATTTAACACAGATGAGTTATTGTTTACACAGCTGGATGACCTTCAGAACAGCTGGAGTCAAATTTCCCAGGGCATTCTCATAGACGTCTTGGGAGGACAAGGGTTTAAAGTAGGTTGAATATTAGCTAGGCGTATATTTTTTTATATTTTTAAAAAATTAAAATTTTAATTGCGATTTTCGACCCCCCGATTTAATTAAACTTATATATAATAAAATATATTAATTAAAAATTAAAAACTATCGGAGGTCATTTGTGACATCAGAAACTAGCTTTAAATAACTTTACCGAAGGAAAATCCGTGCACTACAACTTTAGAACAATTAATTAAATTTGATTAAAAAATCTATCATCATCATCATCAGTTTTTTCTTTTGGTTGAGATTCTGTTTCTTTATTTTGGTTAGATACGACCAATACTCTGACAGGTTCTTTAGAGCGTGAACAGTTCTCTAGTATCTCGAAACCAATTGACTTAATAACTTGACTTTGCTGTCATCAGGTAAATTTGTACTCTCGAGTAATTCTTCGATATTAGAACCAATTCTTATTTCAGGCTTTTGATAACTCATCAGTAATTCGGGGGGGAACTAAGGCTATCTGCTTCGCCATTAGATTCTTTTTCCTATTACTTTACCAATTAACCCTCCTGCCATAGACAATAACGGCGCCAGTAGAAGAGGAAGGAATCCACCAGATTGATTAACCAAAATTTTTTCCTGGTGTTTAAAGGAACGCGTTTTTCACTTAATTTCCTGGTAACTTTTTTGTATTTTCGTAATTTACGAACATCGGCGGGTATATTTCCTTTCCACAAATTATCATATATTTCGCACAAAACTTTAACCTGATTTGGAGTAGCTTCTTTCAATATCGCTCTTCGTTGGGAAGGAGTAGTCTTCACTAAAAGCGCTAGCATATGATAATTTTTATTTACGTTTTTCATTTTATCGGTAAGTAAATCCAAAAAATACCTGGTGCGTTGGGAAAACAAGAATCTCTCACAGAAAATTTCTTATCTGTTTTAGAATAAAAATCTAATAACAAATAACCGAATTCCTTTTCTGTCGCTTTTTTATATGCATCCATGAAAAGAATAAATTTTCCCGCAAAAGCTGGACGACCAAAACAATTCACCTGACTGTCATCACGATTATTTTTAAATAAAATCAAATAATGTGTATTTAAACTTATATGTCTCATAATCTTATTTTTCGGAAACAAATTTTGCATTATTAAAGTCACACTTACATTACAGTGATGAGATTCTGTCGTTAACAAATGCTGTTTTGGAGACAGTTCGTGCATCAGTTCATCGATTATTATCAAATCCCATCCTTGAACAGATTCGGGTAAGCCGTACATAAATGTGATATCCTTTTCGTCTTGAAAAAATGGTAAATACACGGAGTAACACCATAAAATCTTTTTTGGAAGATTTTCATAAATTTTGTTGTGAACCATCTACCTCATCAATGTGGTTTTTCCAGATTGGGAAGGACCGGCAATTACACAAGTATTGAGGATGTTTGAAATACATATTTATCAACCTTGTCAACCTTAGAAAATTTAGAAATTTTATAATATTTCATTCCTGGACTTATCTCTTTAAACACTACTAAAGTTTTCTTATCATTTTCTAAACATATTTCTCTTATGTCTTCTGCACACCGTTCGAACGAACCGTATAATCCATTACATACGTCGTTAATTCCTCCATCCTTGCCAATAATTATAAAACCGTATTTTCCTTCTCCTTTCCAAATATCTTTGAAATAGTGGAGGATAAATAAAAAATTATCGGGAACAACTAACGAGAAATTTTTTGTTACAGAAACGCAAGCGTCTAAAGTACTGTACAGAATTGAGGAAGATGGGTATATTTTATAGTCCCGTATGTAACCAGAAAACCGTACATCCCCATGTTCGCAACTTAAATATAAAACTAATTCTCTTTAAAAAAGTAACTTATGTGAAATACTAACCAGTTATATCTTCTTTAGAAACTAAGAACCAATCATATTTTTCTATAAGAACCAGTCGTTTTTTTAAACTCCAATCGTTTATTATCTACAGATTAAACTCACATTGTTAATAATAGAGCCCACATGTTATCCGTTACCATTGAACAAAGAGCATAGCGCGGGGTCAACTTGTCTTAGTTCACAGTACGGACTGTATGGCAGAGGGTGCGATTTTCAAATTCAAATATTTTAAAGTTGTATTTTCGTTTTAATTCGATTTGTAATACTACTTTATATTAAATTCTTATACAAACTAAATATAATCTATACTGTATCGGTCTTTTTTTCGATATAATTCAATTTGCATCATTACTTATGTTAAATACTTATCTCCTGTCTACATTTTTATACTAAATTTATATACTAATTAAAACTAATTAATTTTGTACTCCATCTGTATCAATCGTATACTACTTACAAATATTCGCTATTGGTTTATATTATAGGATTAAATATGACAATTCATAGCCTAAAAGATATTGTATTCCATAAAACATAATTAATGAATCGAAGTTGAAAAAGTAAAGCTCAGCAAAATCAACTAAATAAATGAAATTATTCAAAATTGTGAAATAAGTATTGTGGAACAAGATTCAATAGTAACACTCCATATGTGAATAAAATAAAGACTAAATATTACAGTCGACCCCCCTATAAGATATAGATACGTTCCAATTTATTAGGACCGATTTCTTACAAGTCATTCCAATCACAGCCCGACACGTGTCAAGTTTATGGACTAGGGCTGATTGAAAGGTTTTCTTCCATAAAATTAATCGATTCTACACTAATCCGACTGAACATTTCCAAAATACGTATATTTTTTCGTAGTTTTATAGGAATCGTAATTATAGGGACCGTAATTATAGGGGGGGTCGACTGTATATAAAACATATTATATATATAAATATGGGCATGTCTGTCCCTATGTTTCACTTTTCTGCCAAAACTACACATCGCACGTGAATGTTGTTTATATGTGGTAGTAGCCCCAAGTCTTCATTTGTGCACCAGGGTGGTTGCGTCTCGATAGCTATAAAGGTGCAGGAGATATGGGGCTGAAAGTGGTTGAAAGTTGCTTTTTATTTCGAATGTTTTGTTCGAATTAAATTCGAACATAAAATTTGAATATTGGTTCGATTATAGAACGATTGTAAACGTTCCAGAAACGTTGAAAATAGTTCGTTTTACGGAACGTGAACAGGAGACGTTCAGAAATACGATCGGGAACAGGTATCTAATTAGTCTGGAAACGGGGGACCTAATTCTTGCATTCTGTGAAAACGGATAAGATTGGCTATAATGTAATTATCTTAATCTTCACTGTCGTTACTTTTTAAAAACTAAGCGAAGCGGGTCCTTGCAGCTAGATTCTAGATTACTTAGAAAAACAGTTTTTTATATATAAAAAAATTATATTACATACAAATGTACGAACAAATAAAAACTCAGTGAAGCGGGTCCTTGCAGCTAGTTATTAATAAAAATCCTTATTACATAGACTACAGCTATGGAAAGTTTTGTATAAAGAATTGTTATTATGATTAAAACTTAGAAAAATAAGCATTGCCACCTAAAAAGGCTTTGAGCCCTTTTTTTTGCCTCGAACTTTTTTCATTTTTTCTGCTCAAAATTGCTCTAATGTTTAACCAAATTTTTGAAAGTGCAACATCATTAACAGAGAAAGTAATACTCATACCCTTTCTTTGTGACAGTGTGTATTTTTCTGATTCCTTATCCTGGTGACATTGCTTTTTTCAAATATTTTCTAATTTCAGTCTGCGTGATTTGCACTTTGTTTACATGTTCAATCCATGCTCAAACAGTGTAAACACAAAAAGGTTTCTTGTACCACTGAGCTAGAAAACAAAAAGAACGTTTTTAGGAGATTAAGGAGGCAATTTAGGAATGAACACAACAAGGACATTAAAGTCACATTAGAGATTAGTACAGAATCGAACACGACACTTACAAAACCTTTATAAATAGAACCAAGGACTAACACTTGGCAGGATTTCTCTACTAACACTTGCGGTTGCAACACCTGGTCTGACCGTGCTACTTAACTTGTAAGAAAAACACCAGCCCCAAAGCTCCTCACTATCCATCTCCCTAATAGTCGCTACACCAATAACATTAAAGAAACCATAACACACATTTTCACTAGCCTTTACCCTTCAGATGACAATACACAAGCAGTCATCGGAAGTTCCACACTCACACCACCTAATACAGATATTGACCACAAATTCACCTACATAGGTTTCTAATGCCATCTTTTCTGTCACTCATAACAAAGCGCCAGGTCTTGACAGCATAACCACTAGGCTTATAAAACACGCGTTTGAGACCAATCCTACAGCTTTTGTAACACTCTTCAATATCTGTCCTTATCTATTTATATTGATTGCTGTCCTTTTAGTAATATTCTGTGCTTTGTGGACCATCTTTAGCCAAGTGTTGAAAAGCGTAAACTTGTCTGCTTGAACACTGGCTTTCTTTGTGACGGAAAGTATATATGTTACCGTTAAAGCTCGAAATCCGTTAATGTGCACATTACCTAGCTAATCTGCACATTAACTAGGGTGATCCGTTAAAGTTGCTAAAATTGTTCTATTTCTCAAATTACCCAGGTAATAAGCACAGTATCTAGGTAATCTGCACATTACCTACCAGGCATTCGGTAAAGTGAAAATAAGATTTTTGCTGGAACAACAGCAACGTTTTTGTACGCTTAAATTAACATAATGTTATTTATTTAATTTTCACTATCTAAAGAATCAAGTTAATACAATCAAACAATCAACAAATTAGTTGATTGAATCAATCATTAATCAATTAAAAAAACTTTAATACAAAAATCAAACGGTTTAAAATATTATTAC
>NW_019385492.1:168860-221133 GCF_000671375.1 Centruroides sculpturatus | reverse complement strand
CATTACCTAGCTAATCTGCAGATTAACTAGGGTGATCCGTTAAAGCTGCGAAAATTATTCCATTTCTCAAATTACCTAGGTAATGTTCAGATTATCTAGGTAATCTGCAAATTACCTACTAGGCACTCGGTAAAGTGAAAATAAGATTTTTGCTGGAACAACAGCAACGTTTCTGTACGCTTAAATTAACATAATGTTATTTATTTAATTTTCACTATCTAAAGAATCAAGTTAATACAATCAAACAATCAACAAATTAGTTGATTGAATCAATCATTAATCAATTAAAAAAACTTTAATACAAAAATCAAACCGTTTAAAATATTATTACTATTAAGGAAATGAATTTGCAAAATATATGATAAAATTATACTTATTAGTGCAATCTAAAGAATGGTGACACTTTGAATTACATAGGTTTTTGGATAGCTTTTATAAACTTGATACTAAAACAGGTATTTTAAAACAATTGTATGCAAAATCTGAATTCAGTGTTTGCAAAGAGAGATTTTTAACGAAAGAAGATGGATATCCCTGCTGTAGAAATATCTTTACGTCAAACAGCAATAAAACAATCCCGTGGTACTGGACAGGGTTTCAGAAAATGTGACTGCAAATATAAATGTACCACAAATAGGCGTGCTTGTCGCAAAAACCAATATATAATTTATATATAATACTGTACAGACGATAGTAAACTCAATTTACCCGCCTAAATTCTCCGTAGCGTGGCGCTGGACGGCGGAAAGTAGTTCGGCTGCCCGATGACGTTTTACCGAATTATAGGAGATTTTTTACCAGGTTTGTATGGATACCGTCGCCATCTGATAGGAATCCTAATTATAGAAACCCGTGTTATAGGGGGTCTACTGTACTTCAAAAGAGTGCATAATATTTTGTCTCTTTCAAACAAAATCAATTTACAAAACCATAATTAGAAGTAATTGTGTTTAAAAATTTATAAACCTCACTTCCTCAATGCTAAAAATCACATTTTCCATAAAATGTACCCTGTAAAATGTTTGAAATATAATAATCTCGGAACACGTTATCTGTAGAGCTACACTGCGTTGTATTTCTAATCACAATAACAATCATATTCGAATAAATATTTTTTACATAAATATTTAATTTAATTAATATTTTTGGTTTATGTATTTTCTAGGAAAAATTTTAATTCGGTTTTCCAAAGATGTTAAGTCAATGGATGATTTGTTACCTTTCTTTACTTTCATGCTGATAAGAGTAAGTTAATTTTAAATATATCGATTTATGTAAAAGAAATTATAAAAAGTAATGAACATTTAACACAAATAGCCAGTTGCAAAGGCATTTTTTGCGAATTAGACACGAGTGTTTTGTTTACACAAATGTAACACACTAAAAGTAAAATTAGCACTGTAATCTAACTTTTAACATAAACACCACCAGTGTTAATGTATTTATGTCAGCTACGACCAAGTGTATGTGTCGTTTTTTTTCTTTCTTGCATCTTATCGACCCGTTCGGATTCGAGCCCGGGTCCCACAGAGTGATAGGTTGCCACCTTGATCGTTCGTCCATCCAGCCGCCAACTGTATGTATTATTAACACAGAGATGACACTTTTAAACGGAGTGAAAAAAATAGATTACTTAAAAAATTTAAATTTTAACATTGCGAATTACTTAATAGCAATTTATATTCTTTAATTTTAGGGATGTTTTATTGTTGTCGGCATGTGTGTTCTTCAAGCGATACTCTGTCCTTATCTATTTATATTGATTGCTGTCCTTTTAGTAATATTCTGTGCTTTGTGGACCATCTTTAGCCAAGTGTTGAAAAGCGTAAAACATTTGGAAGGAAAATGTGAGTATTTCGAATATAAAAGAGTTTATTGAATGTAACTTAATTTCATGCAGAATTTTGCCGATGGAATTTGTGAACAGGGTTGCAGACTCGGTAAAAATTCTAAGATGCAAAGTTACAAGGCAAAAGCATAAATCGTTTGTTTTATTTTATAAGCTATACAATTTTTTAAAAATCATGTGATAAAAGGTGTATTAATTCTGTACACAAGAAACAGGTTATATCCAATGTTTAATTTTTCTTATTGCTAACTGCCAGACAATCACTTTTATTATGAAAGGAAACAGGTGGAATTACAATTATAGATTTAAAATGTTTATGAAAAGTTATACAGAATAATTGAAGAAATTGTAATTCATAATCTGTTTACTTGCTTGAAGTCAATTTAAAAATATTACTTAATTTGAATACTGTATATAATTACAAATTTTTACCTAATCCTACAGATTATCAACGACAAAGTATGAAACAGTAAATTATCTTTGATTTAGTAAACAGATATAATGTATTTATAGGAAACGTTATAAAAAGTTATAGGTATTTCTGCGAGTTCAGATGTAATAATCTCTTAGAAAAATCTGTATAAATATTTTAATTTATTAGAAGACGGACAATTATCATCTATATTACAAATATTATTTTGTTACAAGAGAGTTCAAAATAAAATCGCTTTTTTAAGGATGAACGGTTTAACCAATTAGGCATACAGGAAATTTTTTGTAATGCCTAGATTTTTTTAAAGCGTTGAAATTGAACATTGCACACAAATTCACTTTAGAATTTTTCCAAACATTTGATTTTAACAAAGAAAATGAAACTTTACAAGTTGTTTATTACAGCATTGTAGCAAGAAATTGTTTTGTAAACTTAAAATATACGGAAATGCGAATTTGCCGTTATAAGTTAGAACTTCAAAATATTATCGGAAAAAATAATAAGTTGTTCAAAAGTAGGAAGTAAACAAGATGTCTCCTAATAAGCCAGACAGTTTAATACTTAGAAAACCGTCAGCTTTATATAATGCGTGTTTTATGAATTAACGAGAATGGGCTATTCGTTGTTGCATTTCTGAATTTTCTCATCTCTAAAAACAGAAGGGAAGTTATTTCAAATGCTATAGTGCATAATGTCGAAATTACTGCATTCTACACTTTTTTTCAATCAAAAATGATTAAGAAAGCCCACAAAGTACTTTGCAAAATTTGAACGGTCGTGTAACTTCTCAGAATGAGGTACAGTTTAAAAAACAAAATTTGCTGATGCTTCACGTTATTACATAAAAATAAATTAGGTTACTAAATAATTTTAATTCAGTTTTTATTTTTGAAGTAAAAAAATATATCTGCTTGTTAAATCTTTTAAGTGAACTTCGAATAATTTACTGTATTTTTTAAAGTACGCAGGAACTTCTTTTCTTTTTAATAAACTCTGAAAATACAGAATTTCACACGGCAATTTTATCATGGGAAATAAGGCAAATAACATGTTTCAAGTAGGAAATATTTTTCTGGCGAAATTTGAATTTTCTCTTGTCTTGATCAATATGCCATAACCAAATTCTGTGTTATAAAAAATATAAATTTAAAGTTGATGAAATAATTTTGAATATAATTGGCACTTGAAAATATTTAAATTATTACGTTAGCGAAAGTAATACATAGATAGACCGAGGTCTGTACAGTACATACCTGTAATTATAAAAAATGCCAAAGTGAAAATGTCTAATTTATTCTTTATATCTATAAAGAATAAATTAGCCTTTTCCACTTTGGCATTCGGCCTAGATTCAAGTCACTAAAAATGGCTAAAACTTTCTGAAAAGAAGGATTGTGTCTTTTTTATTCGCCTATGAAAGGTATTCGTTTTTTATTACTGACAACATCACTTCATTTAAAACATCTTTGAAACTGAAACAATCAAAATGACAGAAAACGCCGGCAACATTTCGATTGGTCAGGTATGTATTATGACACCAATTTTGTCATTATAACATCACCTGAACATAGTAAATATGTTTAGGTGCTTTCTTAAATGTAATAATTTTTACATCATACTTTACAAAAATAAATGAATGTGTACCTAAAAAATTTAGGATGCAATAGGCTGCATCAAAATATAATGTGGGTTGCAGTGCGACCCGGGGACAACGGGTTGGACGTCTCTGTTTAAGAAGAATGTCTTCTTTTTCAGTTGTTGTTTCACATAAAGAGTACAATGTTCTGCTTGCATTTTAAGTTCTATGCAATTCTGATCAGTCGTTTGTTAAATATAGATAAATATGTTCTGGTGCTTTTATAAATGTAATAAGTTAATCATTATTATATTTAAAATATAAAATAATTCGATTCTATAATACAATTCTTGTAAAATACTTGAATTATATATACAAATTTCTTTTGACAGTGAGAAGCCCAGTATTTTCACATCTGAGTGTATCTCTTTACGGACTGACGACAATTAGAGCATTTAACGCTGAAAGCAAATTTAAATCCATGTTTAATAAGTATCAGGATAAGCATACTTCAACGTTGTTTATTTACTTGTGTTTAATTCGATGGATTTCCGTATACGGTCACATAATTTGTTTCATAAATCTAATTATTACTGTTATTATTTTCGGTGTTTCAAATAATTCAGGTGGGTGGATATATTTAAATGTCTGAAATGTATAATATAAATATTTTTGAATATATATTTGCTTATTTAGGTGACGCAGGAAGCAAAATTGGACTTGCATTAAATTACGGAATACTAATAATTACGAATATTCAAAGCTTTATTACATTTGCATGTGAAATGGAATTTCAGGTATTGCATATGGAACCATCCCGATAATTAATTTAAATATCAAACGAACAGCCAATCGCTTTATCGGACCATATCCAATTTTTCGAACAAGGTAAACTTCTTGGAAAGGAAAGCAAAACACTAGGTAAAGAATACATATAAAATAAAGTCCAATAAGTGAATTTGGGTGTTCGTTTTATAATTCTGGTGTTATTTGTTTAAAAAGCTAGTAATTGTTTAATAATTAATTGTTATGTTTAGCACTAGTGTATGTATATTACTAGAAGACAGCAGTTTTTCTCGAAGTCAAGAAATCCACTTTAATTTTTGCTCATAGTTCAGAAATGAACGGCAATTTAAAAAATAAAAAAAACTCGATTATCGTTTAAATTTGTCAAAATCATTTTTAAAACATGTAAAACGGAAAGGCAATTTTGGGGAAAAGAATATGTCTCGGAGACTAAGGGCTCGACTCCGCTCCTTTTTCTAAGGAACAGAGAAAATGAGCAAAGCCAACATCGATACTCGGGGTCCTTGCGTAGATTACAGTTTGCTTTGTTGCCGCCGTGTTTACGACTAGTTGCGTTGTCACCGGCGGGTTTTTGGCTACGAAAAGCGGGAAGATATTTGTACCCAAATTGTCTCAATGTTTTCGCCATCCTGCGAAACGACGAGAGCGAGAGAATACATTCGTAACTTGTTTCACACGTTTGTGAAAATTTGATTTCGCAACGTTCGCATTTTGAACTTACCAACGAGCAACGTATACGCAAATCTCGCACTTTTGTCTGTTTGTAGAAACAATGTCGCCATTTTGTATTTTATTTTGACCCGCTTTTCGGTTTCCTGACTATCTACAAGTCTGTTTTTTATGTGCGCATTATTTAGGCACCAAACACTCTGTAACAAATTGAAACTCCTGACGTGTATTCCTTCATACCTCTAAGGCAGTGTTTTCAACCTGTGGGTCGCGACCCCCAGGAGGTCGCAAAGCCTATAAAACAAGTGTTTATAGGTCCTACACTACAATAAAAAAAACCTACGATCTCAGTGAGAAGGCTCCGCCTGTTTATTTTAGAGTACAACTGGTTTTTTGATCGATATTTAGGTCTCAACAGAAAGAAACGTAAATACATAGGTTTTAAAATTACTGACATAGTGTTTATATGACCCTGGGGAATCGCCAGAATTTTTTAACTTGTAAAGGGTTCGCTTATTCAAAAAGGTTGAAAAGCACTGCTCTAAGGTATCCAGCCTTTTACAGCAGCGCGGTTTTATAGAAAAGACAGTCTCGTCAACAATTGCGAAGTATCTATATTTCACCATTTTTTAAGTAACGACCAATTTTCAGCTGCTCAAAAAATTACTGCTCGAAAGTCATCCACATGACACCAAATTGAAACTTTAACTGTTAAAGTTTCAACTTGGTGTCATCTTTAGATTTTTTGTTGTGTATGTTAAAGTTTAACTTACACAACAAGAAATCTAAAGCCGTTTATCACACCACTTAGAATAAAAATATTCCAATCATTAGTGTCATTGAGGTTCTGCATGTAATATAATCTCTTCTTAATATATATTCTCGGATAATACATCTTGTTGCCTCAACAAGTTTTATAGTCTGTTTTAATTCATAAAACAAAAATTTTCCAGATGAACTCTGTAAAGCGCATTCGGAAATACAGCAAATTGAAATCGGAAGCAACGTACGAAAGTTTGCCCGAAAAACGGCCGCCCTCGGACTGGCCCCAAACAGGACAAATTCATTTCGATAATGTTTCTTTACAATATTCCGAGGATGAAAACATCGTTTTAAAGAATTTGACTTTTCGTATTGGCTCGGGAGAAAAGGTAAAACGTCTGCAAATCAGAAGTGCATTGTTAGTAATTATTGTGTAATATCGTTTTTTTTATTTATTAATTGCAGATAGGAATTGTCGGGAGAACAGGAGCTGGAAAGAGTTCAATAATTGCTTCGTTATTTCGCATGACGGAGACAACGGGAACAATCACCATCGATGGAATCGACACCAAAGAAATCGGTCTTCGAGATCTACGTAGTAAAATATCCATCATTCCTCAAGTAAATAAACGCTAATTCGGTCAACATAATTCGTGATTTCTAATTTTCATATTTTTTCTGTAAAAATGTTTTTCATTCTTTAATTCGTAAAATTTTAATTTTTAAAATATATTCTTTGTCGATGTACTTCATCCAGATGGTTAAACTCTGTAGGTGTCAACCTACTATTGCATGAACCAGAGATCGAATCAGAACAAAGTAAAGTACACAAGACTATTTCATGGGGGTCTGTTCCGGATATTTCGAGTCCTATCCCTTTCCGTGTACCTTGCTGTTGTGGACCTAACAGAACTTAACAGTAGTGTAACGTAGGGGGGCGAAGAGTCCCTATGCTACGCGACTTGTCGACTTGTAGACTTGTAGACTTGTAGACTGAAAGCTGTATTGATAGTCAACCGAACTTAATTTGTCGGATTAAAGAGACATACATTCATAACGAAATAACAGCTACCATAAGTGATATTTAGAAGTATGTTATTCTACTAGAGTTCATCTATTTTGCCGCTATATATAAAAGTTAAACGGAATGTCATTGTAAACANGTATTGATAGTCAACCGAACTTAATTTGTCGGATTAAAGAGACATACATTCATAACGAAATAACAGCTACCATAAGTGATATTTAGAAGTATGTTATTCTACTAGAGTTCATCTATTTTGCCTACTAGTTAAGCTCCTCCCGCCCCGGCCGGCATTTTGCTACAGGCGACAAAACCCTATCGTTGAATTAAAATTAAGAAGTCTTTGTACTCTGGAGGAATGATCAAAAAATCAATGAGTTTATTGGTAAGGTAAATAATAACAATGACAGTCTTAAGTTGAAGAGTGAACAGAAATGTGTAAGCCAGATTTGACGAAATTCTTTTCTCAAAAATTTCTGTTTTCAAATTTAAATTAATTCAAATCCCAGCGAAAAAGAAATTTTCAATTTAATTACCGGAGTACGATCACTTCTCTCTCCCCGGAGTGACTTCCTTTCCCAGGGGACTCATAGAATGTGTCACCCAGAACTAACTTGAAGTATTCACCGTTGATTCAAAATCGCTAAAATGAAGGCATCGAAACTAAAGAGGGAGGACCCCCAATATAAGAGGGAGGTCGAGGACAAGAAAATCGTTGGAAGTGCGAGAGTTCATCGACTCTGCTCTGTTCCCAAGAAAGTGTAATGTAACTGTGTTCTATCGCTGATGCATTCGACCGTCGCTCCTGCGCAATGTTGCCGTTCCCGAACTTTCGAACTTCTCGATTCAAGAACATGACAAGCCGACATAACGAACACGAATTTCATCAACAATCTACTGTCTAATTATCGACCCATAAATCAAGTTATCAAGGTATTCAGCATCACGCGAAATAATGTAAGCTCTCTCGGCTAGGAACTCCATATTTACTTGTATAATGTCCAATAGATTGTTACGCTATATCAGCCTTATCCAGTATGTTACTCTATGAATATATGTCTCTTTTATCCGGCAAGTTAAGTTCGGTAGACTATCAATACAGCTTTCAGGTTAGACACTTCTGAATGTTTGGAAAGTGTATTTTAGATGTTTTTAATGGTTGTATTAAAAACTCTTCTCATGTTGTACGTTATACACCGTGCTTTTAGAAGACAAAACCATATTATTGCACTGAAGAGGTGCTTAGCATTTATATAAGCCTGAAATGCATATGTGTAAACAATAAAAGAAGTGTCTAACCTGAAAGCTGTATTGATAGTCTACCGAACTTAATTTGTCGGATTAAAGAGACATACATTCATAACGAAATAACAGCTACCATAAGTGATATTTAGAAGTATGTTATTCTACTAGAGTTCATCTATTTTGCCGCTATATATAAAAGTTAAACGGAATGTCATTGTAAACATATGTTTATATAGATTACAAAAAATAAAGGGGGTATTATTTTTCGTTATAACAAAGTTGTAGTATGCACTTATTTCTGTCCCATTGTCTCTCAGGCCGTCTTCATCACGGACCCCTTGTGTCTTCATGCGTGACTGCTGGCGCAAAACCAAAACTGCAGCCAACTGGTTTTTCTGTCTGCCTTAAAAGACATAGTGGTGTCAGTCCTGACATAACTATCACCACTATGGGTTTACCGTCTGGTCACAGAAAGGATCCTCAAAGGTACATTTTTTATAAATAAATATTGAATTCAAAGAAGGGCATTTGATCACTAGTGTGTACGTCAAACCGACGCATAGCCCGCTTTAATCCCGTCACACTCAAATGGTCCTTACCTATATCCTTACCTTCCGAGCTCTCATTAGAAGGGCCTTTCTGTATCGTAGTAGTGTAGTTGATACACGGAAGGAGTTCAACAGAATATTGCAAGTGGTCAGAAGTCTGGGATATAGAGCATATACAATAATAGCATTAATTAAAAGCCACAAAATGGGCACAATAAAGATTTCAAGCGGCGATATCGGTAAAAGAACAAAGTTCACGTACGATAGAAATACGAAAGCCATCGTGAAAGAAATTTCAAACCGTAAAAAGTCCAAAATGATTTTGAAAAGTGCTCCGAACTTCTATAAGGTATTAAGGAATGACTAGGATAGCATTAGTAAAGTAGGAAAGCAGGAGTGTACGTGATTCCTTACGAAAACAAGGAATTAGGAGGAATAAAGCAAAACTATATAGTTGTTACTAAAAGTAATTTGGGAATCAGGCTGAAAAACACAAATATAGTGTTAATAAGAGATCCAATGCCACTGCATTATCTCAGATGGTGCAGGCTGAAGGCTCCATAGTGAAATGGGAGGAAGCAGATATTGTTAAGACCGTGAACTTTTGAGTTTTGCGAAGAAAAGATTTATAAGGGAAAGCTGTAGTTTTTCTGCGCTTTAGATACGTGCATGAATGCAAGGGACGCAGAAGGGCTACCATTTGCGTGGGTGTTCTTACTTGAAAAGTTTTTTAAGACCTCGGAACTCATGTATTATTTATTTACATTTTTACATTTCTGATTTTTACATATCTTATTATTACATGATAAAATGTGATTATTAGATTAACAGTTTTGCATATTTCTTCACAAGAATCTACATAAAATTTTATATTGATTATTAATAGAAAGTGTGGTAATGAATAAATTTACTTTTTATAAAAAAAGCGTGTAATTTCAATGGAAATCAATTATACACTAACAGCAATTATTTTTTAAAATTACTCTTTGTTTTATTAATATTACTTATAATACTGAAAGATTGGATCAAAACAATAAAGTGTTTTTATTTGCGGTAACGATAATAAAGTTATATTTAAATGAAGTAAGAGCATTAATTAAGTAATTATATCCGATAAGTTTGTCTGTGTCGTCAGAATTCTAACAATTACAGCTGAAAAGTGTATAAATCTGTCTCTATGAAAATTAGACGATAGTTTGAATTGTCTGATTAGTTAATGATCCCAGATGCATATTATTAAATATTTAATTAAAATTATTGAAAAAGGAAGAGATTAACTAGGCATATTTTTCAGGATCCGATGTTGTTTACCGGTCCTCTTCGAAGAAACATCGACCCTTTCAACGAATATTCGGAAGAAACTCTGTGGAAAGTCATGGAAGAGGTTAGAATTAAATAAATATTTCAATTTGGTCCCTGATTTTCTTTTAAATTCCTTTAACTATTAAACTTAATTACATTGTATTTACTTTCAAAAACATCTGAATTAAAGGTACAGTTAAAAGAAGTTATTAGTAAATTACCTGGAGGATTGGATACGCACTTAACGGAAGGAGGAAGAAATTTCAGCGTGGGAGAAAGACAATTAATTTGTCTGGCCAGAACCATTCTTCGCCGGAATAAAATTCTCGTCATGGACGAAGCAACGTCCAATATCGATAAAAGGTTAGAACACGTGAAGTAGAAAATATTATCTAATTTCAGTTATAAATTATGTTAAAATAACAGTTGTAGATTACTGGTTAAAAAGGTTTTATGTGTAATAGTTTATTTACCCACTCCAGTAAGTTGAGAAGAACACTGTCAATTACAAAACTGACGAACAGATAGCATTCCTAGTGGAGTCAAGTTAAAACGAAAACATAACTGAAACAAAAACGCTACGTTTGAGTTCTGTTTCTGTCTTTATGTTTTCAGGTAATGTGGAGTCCAGGCTTAAGACTGTTCATATTCAGGATGATTAGATAAATGTTATGTCAATAATCAGATGGACGATATGCAGTGTGGTGCCCTGGGAATCTGGAATGAAATTCTGAGCAACACTGAAAAATATATTATGCACGACAATGTCAAAATATGTTCAACCTCGTTTGTATTTGGCCCGAAATGATCATGAATGTAAAGGTTTTTTATATCTATAGGTCAAAAAGAACCAGGCATTAAGAAAGCTTCATTATCCAGGTTCATAATTTAAGTAGCTTGTTACAATTAGTTTTAAATACAAAATTATTAATTTTTTAAAAAATTCTGTTCAAAAAGAAAATATTCGCGTCCTTATATGTAACGACTAGACTTTAACAGAAAAAAATAATAGTAATTACTTGGAAATGTAAAGACGTTTTCCTGACATGACGAATTTAATTGTATGTGTTAATTATCCTTTGTTTACATACTTCGAGTTAAGAATGCTACAAACTTTTAGGATAGTTATTCATGATTATATGTATAAAATTTGACATTTTTCGTTATATTGCGTTTTTCTATAGCACAATTATTTTTTTATTTTTTACTTTTTGACACTGTATTCACTGGAAACTTTCGTTGTAAGTCAATACTTAAAAGTCACTAAATATTAAATGGGATTTCAATGAAGAAACAGGTAATGTCGTGTGGTTGTCGCACTTCCTACACTGATGTAGACAGAAATTAATTACATTGTTACAGTTTGAAAGCCAAATACTAATATAGCTTGTTACTGTGTAACACTTTCGACTTAAAGCACCTGCATGCCACTGGCTATCCGACACAGTATTAATATAGCGCAGCGGTTGCCAAATGCATGATAGGCGTTTGAAATTGTCAGTTTAGTGGTCAGTTCACAAACTAATTAATTGAATACAAAATTTCTTTATTTTAAAATTTTTACTTTTTATATGAATAATATTTACTTTATTAATTTAAAATTTTGTTTTTCTAACAGTCGGCACTACGTGTGAAGCCACTAAGTCAGACGTAGGTAAAAGTTAATTGATATATAGAAATTAAATCAATATTTTGGGGTTATGTAGGACACTAGATAGACGACATCGAAAAACTTGAGACGATGTTTATCGATGTAATTAGCCTGGGCGAGCAGTTTTAGCACTAATACGTCACAGATGATAGAGTATAAGTAATTTATTGTTGAGGAAGGAAAAAAATATGATGAAAAATACAGATAAAAAAGAAAAGTGTAATAAAGAAATTTAATTAAACGAAACGAAACTAAAGTAAATAAATAAAGTTAACTAAACTAAAAATTAAGAAATAAAAGAATAATAAAATAAAATCAGTTCGCATTCAAGTGGGAAAGTCTTTGAAAAATTGGAGTCGCTCGTTAAAGACAGTTGCATTTGAGATTTTGTCGAATGTGGACTGAGGGAACTGTGTCTGAAACATAACGTCGGCGAGATACTTGACACGACAAAAAACATATTTAAAATAGTTACATAAATGTTGAAAATATTCGATAGGATAAGAGGAACAAGTTGAGCGTAACTGCTGATATGTTGACGAAAGGAAATGAAATATTTTTTAAATCGATACAAGCTCGGCCATTGAGACACAGCAGAGGCAATTGAAGAGCTAGGTAACGTGGTACTATCTAGTGGGATGAGAGACGTAAATCTGTTTGTTTTTTTTCCTTAGAACTTTTCTTTTCTGTAGTTCAACTGATATTGACCAATCTCTGTGTAACAGACACTTGCGAAGTACAGGTTTGTTGTGTATTTCGGCTGTAGACTCTCATAAATTTAGCTGTTCTTAATAAGTGTAATCAGTGTTTCTGAAATTGATTGCTATTTGTCTCTTCTTCAACAACTCTGCCAATGTATCTATCAGGCAAGCCTTCCAGAATTCTATTACCTGATTAACAGTGCTACACAAAACGTTGGTTTCGTTGATAGAATCAGTAATTATTGACACTGATATAATTATACGGAATGTAAGGAAACTGTACTAACGATCTTGTATAAAATATTATTTCAAATATGCTTTTAGGAAGTCTGTCTGCTACTGCTTGGAGACAGTAATTACAGGAAGAGAAAAATTTTTTTTGTACTCAGTACATGCATTACCTTGACATAAATACTGTATTATAAAGGAGACAAACAAAAATTTATTTCAAAAACACAAATATTTGTTGTATTTGGGTCTTCAATTAATAAAAAAACAAAGAAAAACCATTTTAAAGTGCATTTTTATTCAACTAATATATTTATAAATAATATGTACCAAAATGTAGTTAACGCACCAAATGATATTTATACGCCAAACTAAAAACAGGGAAGACAAATTTGGCGCAAAGTAGCCAAATCTTTCAAATCTGAAAAAAAATATTAAATTTAGCTAGAGTTCGGATTCAAAGGATTATAGATCCAAATTCGGGGAAAGGAGAGAAAGCTAAAAAAATAAAGTCAGAAAGGTTAAATAGACTTTCTGTTATGCAAATATTGATCCTTAATTTTTCAATCTATCTCACTTCGTTTTATCTTTTGGCTTTTCTGTCCTTTATCCAAATTTGGAATTATAATCCTTTGAGTCACGACTTCAGCTTTATTAAGTATTCCTTCCTCATTCACACATTTCGAGTATTTGAAAATATTTCCTTTCTATCAGTGGCATAGCGTGGTTGTCAGCCGCCCGGGGCGGAGAAAAATTTCGCCGCCTCCTTATTTAGGAATCTCAATTTAAAAGACTAAAATTCAGTTTAGTCATAGAATAAGTAGTGAAAAATTCCGTGCTTATTTCAATCGGTCCGAATTGTAGGTGCGACAAAAATATGAAATGAAATGGTTCAAATTTTTAAAGATATTATTATTATTTATTGTGAAATTTTGCCCCCCCTAAAAGTGCCGCCCGAGGCGGGCCGCCCCGCCTCCCCCAATACCTTACGCCACTGCTTTCTATTAAAACCTAAAATATGTATAAATGTTTACGGCTTTGCAAATCTTTCTTTTAGGTTTATGCCGTAGAAATAAATAAATAATTAAAAAATTAACCAGTATTTTTACACCTGTATTGGGCCGCGGGTTGGACATCCCTAATTTAAAAATATAGAAATACTAAAACATATCTATGTATGTTTATATTCAATAAAACCTACTTGTTTTTACGTTTGGTACAAGTTTTTTAATAAAGAAATTTGTCTACCTTATGGTTCATGACTTTTAATTTTTATAATTGAATTTTGGACTTTGTTTTAAATAAATATTTAAAATGTATACTTTAATATGTAAATTAACTATTAATTAATTTTTTTTTAAAGTTTGAGGGGCCCGTAAAAAAAAGAAAATTCAATTGGGCCTCGCACCTATCGCATCTGGTCTTGGTCCCTAATTCCTTAATCTCTTAATTATTTAACTAGTTTTTAAGTAGAAATAAGTCGAAACCAGTTACTTTGTACTCGAATATTTGTAGTCTTGGGAAAGAAGTGGAGAGAGAAATTTTTATGACAATGGGTACATAAATCGTAAATATAAGAAATGTAAATTTAGTTGTAAATAATGCTGCCGAAGTAAGAGTTAATTTTTCAATATTGTACAAGAATTGTACATGTTTTTTTATGCATTTCCTTATTGATGGAACATACTAATTCGTAATATCACTACTTTAAAATTGAAATCCGTAAGTAATATAAGATGGCATAGCAGAATAAAAGTATCAAATATTTTAATGTAACGAAATTTATAATATATGAAAATAATCTCGCAATATGTATTTATATTTCAGAAAATACAAAGGAAGCGGCGCTTCCACCGCTTCCAAACACGGCACGCCACTGCTAATAAACATTGCATCTGGTTGTGGATTCGCGATTCCTCAACCATTTGACCGTTCGAATTGAAGGTTTTTCCGAAAGGCAATGTGGTTAGAAAAATCTCCCACTTGTTACGAACGATTAATTCAGTTAATCAAATAGCTTATACGACAAGAGTAAAAACTCTCGTGAATTGGCATGTATCATAGTGGCGACAGCGCGAACTAATGACATCTAGCGGTTCGAACAGTGCACTAACACCGCAGAATATGTAAAGTCTAACAAAACTTGCAATGGATTATACAGTTATTACATATGTGAAATCTTTAACATTTTTGTTCTCAGAAAACTTTCAGATGAATCGTTATTTTTTTGTCACATACGTTTTAATAAGGACTTTGAACTATTTATCTGCCAATAAATTAACACAATTGACACAAATACCTTTAATATTTACATTCGTTAAGAAATAATTAATTAAGTCACTTTCAATTGCATATGGGCTCTGTAACATTGTTTCGAAATAATGCTGATATTTCTGAAGATAATGTTTTTCCGTAAAATGGTCGTAAAACACAACATAATTTCTGTTTAAGTATTCTGGCCCTTTCGTTTTCAAAATCTTGTCTAAATCGGATCGTTTGCTTTTAATAACACACTGTGTGCATCTGAAAATTAATATGAACAGATACGTTCAATGATAACAATATTTTAAAAGAGGAATGCCGATATAAATTAAAGCAATCTAATTGCTTATTAATTTACTTACATTTGTTTGTTTTTAGGGAATCTGTAAAACGACTTGGCATCACTTTATATTTTATAATTAACGCAGCTTTACATAGCGCAAATAACTCCTCTTCCGGCCATTTTAATTATTGTGAAATATAAAAATGTTCAAAACTTTATATTATTACCAAAATCGTCTTCTTATGCACCCGAAACAAATGGAGTGAAGTGTAGTTATCACCTCGAACCACTAGATGGCGGGCAGAAGATTGTCGCCAGTTTTCAGCAGAAGTTCTATTATTGTCGTAATAAAATATTTGGTTTAATTTAAAAAGTTTTGTATTCTGTGAAATATTTTTTATCGAAAAAAGTCCCTATTAACATTTATTATAATTGAAACACGGAAAATGAAAAACACGGGTATGATAATTGTTGTGAGTTTTTATGAAACGTTGTAGATATTGATGTTTTGAAGTCAATTTTACTATTTTCATACATCTTTTGTGTTTTATACTGATATTAATATTTTCAATTATGAGGTATATTTTGTTTATTTTTTATTAAGGACCGATTCCTGTCTACAGAAAATAATTCGAGAAAGATTTAAATCTTGTACTGTGTTGACAATAGCCCACAGATTAAACACAATCATCGATTCGGATAGAGTGCTGGTAAGATACCTTTTTTAATAATATAAAAATAAATGCTTTCTTAATTACATATTTTCAAATTTTAGGTACTAGATACAGGAAAACTACAAGAATTTGACTCGCCGTATGCATTACTGAAGAACGTAAATGGTATATTTTATAACTTGGTAAAGAAGACGGGAGTAACTTCAATGAATGAATTATACAAAATTGCCAAAGAGAAATATTACGCTAAAGAAAGGGTCGAACAAACAAAACTATAAAACAGTGGATTGTCTTTAATGTATATCCATCTTTTATAGATACGGTGTTGTGTGTTTTTTAACTCTGTTTTTAGAAATATTAATTTAAGTTCTTAAACATTAAGTTAGTATTTCCGCACATCATATAAAACATAAAATTAATAATATGTAAACATTTGTGAGTTAAACTGTGATAAACATTACTGACAGTAATCAGAAAGTATAGGAGATAATATTTTAGCTATATTTACAATGGTTAATTTAAGAAATGAAGTGAATTTTCAAGTATTAAAGAACAGTAAATGACTTTAATTGAAATAATTTAATATAAGTTTTGTTTATGAATTCCCTCAGGAAATCTTAATCGAAAATATAATTCCAGCAAAATTTTGCATTACGGTAATAAGTAAAAATAAAATTAGCCTAAATGTTCCAGAATTCGTTTATTTTTGAATTATTTTTATTTTAGTGTCTAATAGTCAATGGGTTTATGTAACTTAAATCTTGATCTTAAATCGTCTATTTCGTTTAATATTTCGGGATGAAGTAATGGTCAAGGAAAGAAATTGAACACGGTAGCTTGTATGTAATGGGCATCCATTGCATTAAATTTTCGTGGTTAAACGACAGCGAAGTGCAAAGACAGAAAGAAGTCGTGTCATATTTCGAGTGGGGTCAAATTTAATTATAATCTTCTTTGCTTAATAGCATTTACGAATTTTGATAAAAACCTATCTCAACCTTCAAAATTCAGCGTTTTTGCTATTTTATAATTACAATATAATAATTATNACAGCACTAATTTTATACATTTCTTGTGAAAGAAACATTTCTTATTCAACGGCCATAAAAATTATTTATATTAATGATGTCTCCAAAGGTCAAGTTATTTTTCTGCGAAAAATTCGTTATCAGAAATCGCGGCCACCGTTTCGTGCGCTGTTCCGCGACGAAAACCAGCTTTGAGCAACGGCGTAGTCGAACGGTATACACTCGGTAAGTAATCCTATAATTTTTTGTTTATAGCATAGTTTATACAGATTATTCCCAAAAATTATACGTGTTTTGGAAATGTTGAGGCGAATTAGTCTAGGAATCGATTAATTTTATGGAAGAAAACCTTTCAAACAGCCTTAGTCCTTAAAGTTCGCACGTGTCGGGCTGTGATTGGCTCATGTGTTTAAGGATTCCTATAACGTGAAATTCGTATATCGTGAAACGTATCTATGGCGTTATAGGGTGGTCGACTGTAATGATCAAGGAACGAAATTTAATACGGTAGCTTGTATGTAAGGAACATCGATATTAAATTTTGATGGTTAAACGACAACGAGGTGCAAAGATAGAAGGAACTTGTGTCGTGTCTCGAGTGGGGTCAAATTTAATCATAATCTTCTTTGCTTAATAGCATTTACGAATTTTGATAAAAACCTATCTCAACCTTGAAAATTCAGTGTTTTTGCTATTTTATATTTAGAATATAATAATTATTTTTTAACGAAATATTATATTCGATAGCGCAGCAAAAATTATTCACTTTATACTCATGTAACATCTTTGTGAACTTCAAGGGTTTCTGAACGCAAATAAAACGCTAAACCTATACACTTGAAAATGAATATTATAATAAACGTTATCTAATAGATGTGTAAGATTGATGAGTATTGCATTTCTTATCTTCATCTGCATTGTATAGAAAAGTGTAGATGAGAATGGAGAGGAAGGAGAAAAGTAACCCATTCGATACAGTTGGTGTTTTCTGTCGTATATTTTTCTGGTATGTAATATTACTTTTTCTGTTTAATAATTAAAATTTTCAATTATGAATAATTACGAAGTTCTTTGCTTAGGAGTAATCTTTTCAAATAAAACCCCTAATTTATTCATATTGTTTATTCGTGTTATAATAAAGCTATATACACAAATTTTATATTTGAATTTCATGTACTGTGTTTAAAAGACAAAGCCGCAAATTTTCTCATAAACTTACAGTATATATTGATAGGGATTTATAGATTCTTGAGAGAAATCAAACGTATTTCATTAAAATTATGTCTCGATGGATGTCTCGTGCATCTAGCGATTTCTTGAAATCAGGCGGCAAGTTCGGGCAGAAAGGTCGAGAACCGAACGCAGTTTTGTGCAAAATCTCGGCGTCCATCGGGTGAGATGTGCCAGAAGTGACAGAACCGCTTGTCTTTTCTCACAGAACACAAACGCTAACTGCCGCAAATTTGTTGTGAAATAAAGAAATAAAAATGGCGAACGACCTAAAGTTCCGCGTTACGTTAAACGTATTTTTCAGCCTACTTAATGAGAAAAGCTGAATGAAAAATGAATATTTCGAAAGCAGAAAGGAAAATAAAAATTTTTAAATTTTCCTAGGAGTTTTAAATAACTATATCTATCCTAAAATTACACTTTAACAACTAAAATAAATTATGTGATGTATTACGTTATTTAATTATTATTCGAAAAATTTATTTTGTCGTTATTGTGAGAGGGCGTTTTTCGGTGAGTCGTCTGTCATTGTCGCCATCTTGGTAAATGTACCGGATTCCTGAGGGTTGCTTGAGTAATTTAAGAGAGTTTAAATGAATATCATTTTGTTGTGCAATTATTGTGATTTCATATACAGTCCATTTTCAACGTAAACATTTGGTCCATCGAGGCGGAGGATGTAGTGAATAATGCAACGGATTTCTGCTGGATTGAAAACTGAAAATTTCTACTATGTGCATTGGTGTTTACATTTTGTGGATTAACTCCGCAGAAACAGAATTCACTACGCTCGAGAAAGTAAGTTGGCCTTTTATTATTCTTAAGTTTGCGTAAACGAAAAAGAAAGTCCGGTGAATGTTCAGATGCGTGGACCATCATGGCGGCACTTCCTGTTTTAGCCTCGAAACCTGACGCCTTTGGAGACGACGTGTCACGTGACGACGCGAGCGCCTGCGCGTGTTCTGAGTGCGGTTTTGCTGCGCGACGTGTCATGTGACGACGCAAGCGCCTGCGCGTGTTCTGATTGCGGTTTTGCGCCTGCGCGACGTGTCATGTGACGACGCAAGCGCCTGCGCGTGTTCTGAGTGCGGTTTTGCGCCTGCGCGACGTGTCATGTGACGACACAAGCGCCTGCGCGTGTTCTGAGTGCGGTTTTTTGAAATTTTCGACCGGTTGGTGGTGGCGTTTTCTGTTTTTTTGCTTTTCCCCAGAGATGGAGACTTTACGCATTGAGACTTCCACGGATTTATTGAGACTTCCACGGATTCATACCGACCAATGGAAGGGATACAGCAACATCGGAGAATTAGACGGAATAGATATAAAACACGCGACAGTAAATCATTCGAAAAACTTTGTGAATCCGTTGGACGGCGTGCATACGCAAAACATCGAAAGGCTGTGGGGGATTTTCAAGAACAGAAAAAATCTGCCCCTACACTATACCGAGGAACTTCGAGATTCGTATCTGTACGCTTTTATGTACAAAAAGCATATGAAATGGGAAAGTCTCAAGCCGGGTGATCGTTTCAGAATTTTCTGCGAACATTTAAGAAAAATGTATCCAGGAGCGGGCCGCGAGCCCGAATGGAAGGAGCCAGAAACCGTTCCGGCAGCCCCGGAAGCGACGCCGAAGAATCAACGAAGCGGCGAGACGAGCAAGAGCAAGAAGCGCGCCAGAGTCGGCGAATGACTGCGGACAAAGGTGAGTAAAAAAAACTTTTTATTTTGTTATTTTGGTTAAAGTCCAGATACTTACTGTCATGGCGGCTCACCGCCGATTCCAGCAAAGAGAAGCAAACAGTGGGGACGCACGTTCTAACCTAACCTAAACCTATTCTAATAAATTGCCATAATTAATACCGATTATATTAATAGAATAGGTTTAGGTTAGGTTAGAACGTGCGTCCCCACTGTTTCCTTCTCTTTGCTGGAATCGGCGATGAGCCGCCATGACAGTCGCCGACGCTGCCGCGGCGCAGCAGCCGCCGCCGTTCGCTCGCGTCGTCACGTGACACGTCGTCTCCAAAGGCGTCAGGTTTCGAGGCTAAAACAGGAAGTGCCGCCATGATGGTCCACGCATCTGAACATTTACCGAAAGTCCTTAAGTCCAATACTACAAAGCTTAAGGAAAAGATAGGTGCTGGTATCGATGTAGCAGACGATACTCAAATAGAACTGTTCCAAACCAAATTTATAAACTTATAGTTGAATTACGTGATGTATTTCACGAGATCTTTTCGCGATGTAACGATAAGAAAATTAAAATGTATGTAGAGGAAAAGCAATCTATTGAGAAGACTATTGACTAGTGTTTCTCAAACGGGATCCCGGTTGTTTTTTTAACCCGGAAAATATCCCGGGAAATTTTTCTTATCCCGGGAAATCCCACAAATTTCTTAAAAATTCACTTTTTTTTTCTTATTTTGTGTTAAGGTTAAGAAATTTTGCAAATACAAAGCATAATTATTTCATTCACTGTCAGAATACATTTGTATTTATTAATTTTAAACCTACCTATTAGTTTTTTTTAATTTATGCTCGTTATGGCATGTCACAAATGGTCGATAATCAATACGTAGCTTATTTGTGGCAGGACTTTGAAAATTCTTTACTTGTAACACTTTGAAAATTCTTTACTTGTTTACGTGTAATATATGGAATAATTGTACTTACGATGTCTTAATTTTTAACCATGCCCAATAGCTTCAATAAATGCGTAACGCCAGATTGTGCGAATTGGGCAAAGATACAAACGAGTATGAAGTCTGCAAGTATGAAGTTTTTCTTCATAAACCTGATTATTAAAGCCAAACGAATTGCCGAATTATTGAGCTATAAGCTTGACTCCGCTATTAAAGCATACATAGGGATTAGATATTAGGATATTCCGTTGTGGGTTTTCCGATAAGAGAGAGAGAGAGAGAGTTTACATAAGTTGCGCGTGTCGATAAATACCTTTTGTTTTTGCTGTCTTGATTAAGATTCTCGAGCGTTCTGGGTGAAGGAAAGAAAGTTCAAGATGTCAGTTCTTGTATCCGGTAGAGAAAGTATCCGTAAGAAGAATAGAACGTAAAGTATCCGCAAAGGTGTTCGACGATGTTACGATGGGTTTCGATGATATTTAAGTAGGATATAACACGTAGAATAAAATGATATATTCACAGATATCCGAATATGGAGACACTTAGGACAAAAATACGAGTGACAACTTCTCGTTCCAAAGACGGGCGACGACTGCTCACTTTGTTATTCTTGTCTAATGTTGAACTGTTAAAATCGCGATACTAGGTCGAAAGGTGATGAGAAAGCATCGTTATTAAGTCTGAGAACTTAGCAGATGTTTAGCTTCCAGGTGTAAAAGTTGACAGTTATTAAACGAAAGTATAGCTACAATGTGAAATGATATAAACACATCCGAATTGGGATCCTCACAATTACATTAATTAAATGATTTGTGTGTGACGTCTTTGACAAGTCACGTAAGCATTTCACGTATTAAACTAAATAATTATTAATTTATAGCTTAACGTTTAAACTTTTTAAATGGTGTTGATATAAATCGAAAAACTTGACAGTAGATTTCGTCTATATGTCAATTCGTAGCTCATACTGTAAAGAAACGCGGCTCGAGGAGATTCAGAGATTGATACTTGCAGTGAAGGGAACAGTTTCCTCGGATATTTCAACGTAAGCACAGCAGAAAGAATTGTGGATTCAAATAAGTCAAAAGCGTTTCATTACAGTTTTAATTAAATCGCTGAATTTTAAAATTTTATCTAGTCGTAATATTAATGATCAATTATCCATTTTATAAGGACATTCACTAGGAAATACTTTTCTCGCTTATAGAATGTTAACGAACAGTAAACGTGCAATTTCATTAATCATAATCAGTCTTAATAAAAATAGGTAAAAGGGTTATGCAGTAATACAGAAGAGAACAGTGAATCTATATTATCTTTGTTTTGAGTTGGCTTATACGAATGATGGTACTGAATGATTTGTGTACGGAATAGATTAATACACGGCAAATTATAGAAAATAATTTGCAGTTCATAATGCTCTTTCTATCACAGTTTCAATCACATGCGTTATTAATGCTGCGTTTTCAATTTCGTATGTCCATAGTGTGTTCTCGATCGCCCAATGCAAACTGCATTTCCCCGCTATTAAAAAGAATTTACTAGAAATCTTAATACAAATTTCATACAATTTAACTTCTCAAACTAAGTTTAATTTTTAAATTCAGCCTGGCAGTTGTAATTTTATATTAGTAAATTGACAATGTTACTTTCCAGTCTCACTTTTTTCGACCACCGGTATACTATTGACCAGAGTCAAACACGTGAGTGCAGAAAGCAAACTGTAAGTTGTAGAGGTAGTGAAAATATTTTCAGGAGGTCTGAAAATTGAATTCGCCTCGGGCCTCTCCAGTGCTAAATCCGCCATTTTATTTACCAGTACATTTCGATATTGAATCACACATTTTGCTTTGTTTTCCGCGTAATTGCACTTCCAGCGCCAGAGCCATTATAAATTTTGTAATATATGTTGCAGTTTATCTAATTAATTTGTACGTCCAGTGAAAATACGTTTTTCTCACCATGTTTTTAAATTAAAGTCTATGCCTGATATTAGAGCCCTATATAAACAGAGCATGATCGACTGAGGGTCAAAATATGATTGATACTGCGATGGACTTTATGGCCATCATAAAGAGGCCCACATGGGATCTGCTTATGACGAGTGAGTGTCAAGTACCTGTTTATTACGGTAAATAACGGAATTGGTAACGCACATACTAAGTAATTCCGATCTAAATTAGATTCTAAACATCAAGTTAGTTCTTACTTTGCTATACTGCCATTAGAAATCATTATTTTAGCCTTTAGATCTGCCGATACATCTATACCGCTGTTAAATCTCCCACTTAAAAATAAATCATGCGGGGTTGTTTAGCCTTTAATACCTAAGCCCGAGATATCTCGGGAGCATTCCATAGCGTTACAGAAAACTCGGTCCTTTCATGTGAACTAAATAAAGAACATTATTTTTGAACTGTAAGACTAAATATCTGCATCTATAATTTTCCAGTATAATAAGTCCTGTTAATACATAGAAAGTACTAGTATACAAAATAAATTATAAATATTTAAACCCTTGTTTTCCAGAGACATCTATGAGAATGTCTCGGGAAATCCCACCAGCTGTTCTCAAGGTCATTCAGTTGTGTAAACAATGACTCATGGGTGTCAAATTTCGCAGAAAGGCTAGAAAATGGAAAATAAAGTTTGAAGCTTTTTCTTCAAAATTAACGCATTTCTTTCGTTTTTTTCAGTTTTAAATATTTTTTAAGTTCAATTACATTAATATCAAAAATGTTTCGAATACAGTAGAGCGTCGTTTATCCGAATCAATTGGGGACTGGGGTTGTTCGTATAACTTATTTTTCGGATAACAAATTATGTACGAAAAAATATATTAATTTATCCCGTGTTGAAATTTTTCTCTGTTGCGTGTCGCTTCGCGTTGAATTTTCGTCAATGTTAAGCCGAACGAAGACTATTGTATCGTTAAAAATTATTTTTTTATTTTGTACAAACAAAATAAATATATTGAAAAATATAAAAACAATAAAAAATTATACTTTACAAGTTAATTTAGTATCAAAAACGTAAAATATTTGAGTAGCCCAAGACATAGCCAAAGATTACAGCGCCACAGCACTGGCGAAAATTTAAATTTGTCGACTGGAATTCCTTCGGATAACTGACGTTTCGGATAACTGACCTTCGGATAAACGACGCTCTACTGTATTTATAAATTGTTATATTTGTGAGTCTCTGGACAGGTCCGAACGTCAATAAAAATTCGCTTTAATATTATTTATTTTTATAAGCAAAATTATGTTTTTTTAAAGAAAAAATATAGTAGTTAGAAATAGATTTTTTATATAAAAACGCCACGCTAACTTCTAAACAATAGAAGAATGTAATTCCATCGACCATCTCCGATTGAGGAATCGAATTGAACTTCGATTTTGACTTCTCCCGCGCCCCCGAAAGGCTTCGAATTGTCATTGGGTGACGAGGAGAGATCAATCGGTAAGTAGAATCGAAGGAAAACGGATAAAACCACGGAAATTCAAGGACGCGATGGGCTTCTTCTCTCGAAAGTTCCAAGTGACGGATCTATTGTAGTGTGTGTGTCTCGCACCCATCTTCGTCTCCATCTCCAGACCACGGATCGACATCTTTCCATTAATGGAAGTCGACCGCATGTTTGCGGAGTCGTCGAGACGTCGATGGAATTGTTCATTCGCGAACAAGGGACACTCCTTCAAAATGGGACTATCTTGGAAAGGAGAGGAAGACCCAGAGGTCGCAGCCGCCGTAGAACTTCCAAGATCGGGGAAATCTTGTAAGCTTCTTTCGTGTTTAATAAACGGGTTGTGTTGTTCGTAAACAAGACATCTCTGACTTAACTGCTTCCACACGTGGTTGATTGTTACCGCTTAGCAGTCCAGAGGGCAATGGAGACGATGACGATATATATCGCATATTATCGTTAAATTAAGATTTTTTAAAAATTTCTTTCTCCTTCGGCCCCCACATATTCTCACGATTTATTTATTGTTTTTCCAACTCAATAAAATATATTATTTTTCTAATTACCTTAAACTCTGGGAACTGCAATTACACATTGAGTTTGTATGGCTCGTTTCTATTCATACAAAAAGAATTTAATAAATATTTATTGTGTGTAAAAAAGGTAAATAACTGTAATATAATAAAATTATTATTAATATAAAAAACAAAATTGGTGAATCTAAAGCGTATAATTTTACTTTCACTTAGCGATACAACGAGCTATTTCTGGCTTCTTGTTAATGAGGAGCGTAATCGTAAATGTTAATTTCCAGTGGCGTAATCGTATATCCTCAAGTTTTCTTCCTACAAGAAAAATAAACACGGAATCGGCTCTTCTGGCAATCGATTAATCGTGACATAACATTTATGAATATCGAAAAACAAAAACCCTAAGGTTGGATATTTATATAATTTGTTTAAATATATAACATTCGATATTGATATGTTTGAACATTTGCAAAGTTGTTATTTATAATAAGAGTTGTTAAAATTTTTTGTGTACATTTGCTAGTTTCTACACGAATATCAGAGTGAGGCAAGATGGTAGATCGTAATCGTGACTAAAAAACGGAAAATGAGGAAATAGATTGATGAAAACGGCTGTGTATACAGTATTGGGATTGGCTTTTAAGAAACATGCTCTTGCAGGGTGTTTTGTAGTAAACTAGACCCTATATACGTTTTACACTCACAAAGAATAGTTACAGAATACCACCTAACCAATCTCTTGCTGGGGCAGAATTTAATATAAAATTGGCAAAGTGAATAATCCTACCGATGCCCTGGTAGGTTTATCCACTTTGACAATCTACCTACCTTATTTATTCTATATCTTACTATATCTCTTTATATTTGCATTATATACACGAATTTCGTACCGTTCATTTTATCTTTTTACATTTTTAACAAGACTATGTCTTGTTTATAAAATCGTATTGCCGATTTATGTTACCATCTTGGAGGTAGGAAGGAGTGAGTACATGTCGACCCAGTCAAAGTAAAATACAAAAATGCGACCCTCTTCTACAAACCAGCAAAACAGGCACCTCATTCCACCGAACTCAGGGTGGGGAGAGTACTATTCACAGTCATTCTAAGAAGTGAACTCTGACCTTAGAACCGAACACGTAGTTTCTTCTATGTTAAATAAAATTTGTAATCTAATTTTGTAAATTTGGGAGAGCGTCAAATATGACATTAAAACGGTGTCGTTACAAGTAGGTTTTTTAACATTATGTAGTATAGTAAAATCGTGGAACCGATGAAAATTCGACGTTATATTAGGATTGTCGTTACATCCGATGACGTTATAATCGGGTTAAACTGTATTATTGCTTGTGCAAAATAAAAAAATAATTTCGGACGATAAAATAGCCACGATTATTTTTTCAAAAACGGGAAATATTCGTTACGCATCGACAAAAATTCAACCCGGGCCGACACGCAACGGAGAGAAATTTTGAAATTCGATAGGCTAATTTCATTGAAAACGAATTGTGGACGACCTCTTGGCCGTAGCTCGCGAAGTTTGAACGATCGCTCCCAAAAACAGCGATAGCAAAGAAGATTGGAGAATGCGAACGAGACACGCCTTGAGCATCAAAAGTGATTCCGCTTAGTAGTGAGTCTCCGAGACATAGTCTTGTACCAAATACGGTTTTGCCGTTTTACTTGTTCAATTCTAGAATCACATTTCGATCTGGGCTATTTCCATTAATCTTCTATTCCTAATAAGCATACATATTGTATTTACTACATACACCTGATTTAGTACATAACATACTGTGACTGATCATTGTTCTGTGAAGCTTTTTTTATAACAAATATCATTTGCTGTAAAATACATGTCAAAAGTTTATAAAGCTACGTACTAATACATTCCTGATATATTATATTCAAAATATAATACATATTAGTGAGTACTCGTGTGACTGTAATAGGAAATTTTGTTGTAATTTCAATATATTATTGCTTCATTGATTCAAAGGTGATCCCTGTCACGAAAAATGATGACGATACTCGAATTAAATTTCATATAGTCATAAAAATAAACTTTTTCAATATATTTTATTAAGACCGATTGATACATTAAATCTTTCAGTGGAATACCGTAGCTGCGAGGAATTGAAATAAAATATTTTTATAAAATATTTTTACAAAAAAAGGATTTTTGATATTTCCCCCGGGGGAGAGGGACAGGATTAAGGCTTACTGTGAAGAACTTCACTTCTATTATACTATTTTAGATGCGATTTTTTGCGTTTTTGATTTCATTTTAATAGAGTACATCAACACAATGTATACTAAGAAGGGATTTTTCGATATTTTCCCCGCGGGGGAGAAGGACAAGATTAAGGCTTACTGTGAAAAACTTGGCTTCTATTATACTATTTTAGATACCGGTTTTTGCGCTTTTGATTGCGTTTTAATAGGGTACGTCAAGAGAATGTACACTAAGAAAAAATTTTTCGAAAAATTTTCCCCCACGGGGGAAGTGTTTTACATTTATAATAGATACATTTTGAGCCACAACAAGGCATGGTGGGGTCTGCTAGTATATGCTATTTTGATACGTTACTAATGCTATTTTTGTAGTATTAGTTGTTCTACTTTATTTAACGTACCTTTATTTGTAACCTCAGTCAGAGAAATAAATATTTGTGCCATTTTTCGAAGTAAAATCTCGGATTTGTGTCGGCAAAGTCGACTTTTATTGGAAGTATCCTATACAGTCGACCCCCATAACACGTGTTCTTATAGTTCGGTTTCCTATATAACGACGAAAAAATTGCGATGGTATCCGTAAAATATGGTAATAAACTCCTATAATTCGGTAAAACGTCATCGGGCAGCCGAACTACTTTTCGCGTTCAGCGTCACGCTACGGAGAGTTTAGGCGAGTAAGTTGAGTTTACTATCGTCTGTACAGTATGTAAATTAGGTACCGTAAGTCTAATACAGCGCTGTAATTTTATACATTTCTTGTGAAAGAAACATTTGTTATTCAACAACCATAAAAATTATTTATATTAATGATGTCTCCAAAGGTCAACGAATTTTTCGCAGAAAAATAACTTATCAGAAATTGCGACAGCCGTTTGGTGCGCTGCTCCGCGACGAAAAGCAATGGCGACGTCGAACTGTGCACACTCGGTAAGTAATCCTACAATTTTTTGTTTATAGCATAGTTTATACGGATTATTCCCCCCAAAAATATACGTATTTTGGAAATGTCGAGTCGAATTAGTCTAGGAATCGATTAATTTTATGGAAGAAAACCTTTCGAACAGCCGTAGTCTGTAAACTTCACACGTGTCGGGCTGTGATTGGCAAGGTCTCCTAAAACATTAATTTTATAAGAATCGGAACGTATATACTATAGGGGGGGTCGACTGTAATTGACATTAAATAGACAATTTGCTGGAAAAATATCCTTTTTTTTTCAGTTATCGAATACTTAGTCTAGCAATTCAGGAGGATGGAAAATGTGCTGTAACTTGGAGAAGTTGCACTATACGAAGTTGCTCTTCAATAATCGTTTACTTCCTGTTTTTGTTTTCTTCTCTGCGTAATTGCACTATTTTAATTTGTTGTTTTCGTTGCGTATTTCTAGCACGAATTTCATTTCCGTTGCATTTTGCGTAGGCTGAAGAGGAAACAAATTTGTTTTTTAGATAACCGAGAATGACTGTAAAGTACTATTTTTAGTTTGTTGCTCTACAACGAGTTTTTCTTAGAGCCGGGACCTAACGGGTACTTTACGCGGGTTCGCGTTTGTTAGTTGCCAGGCCTGGACTTTTAGCGTGCACCGAAATAAATTAAGGACAAAGTTAGTCACAAAAAAATCTCAATAATAAATGTTTAATCAAGTTTAACCAATACTATGTACAAGATTTATAAACAAACAACAAATTTATTAATCAAAATCAAATCACAAATCAACCCGACAAACTTAAGTCTTATTCTAACTTAGAACTATTCCCCTTGGAATTCCGACAAAACAAAATCCAATTCTTAACTTAGATACAAATTCTCTTATAACTATCAATCCTAACCGTCACCTCAATTAATACTCGGAACCTTTTCTTCTACTCAAGACTTTCCTATTTCCAAATCACCAAAATCGAACCTTCAATCTCCTACTAGGATTTCCTATTCGACACCTATTCACTGCTACCAGCAGACCAACGCTTTCGGTTCAGGAGCTCACCTCTTCTGTCTTCACTTGAGCTACTGTACTTATAGTATGAGGTGACGTCACAGTTCTACTGTAGCCACTCCCCTCATTTACATATCTACACGTAACATTGTTTTCTCTTCGTTATCTGGTAGCTTATTTCTCGACAATACTTTGTTAACCTTTTACAACATTTCTTTAACAATTATCGGGATGTTTTGTTAAGGTTACACAAGTTCCTAGAAAGTCTATTGGGGTGTCTCCCCCTTCAGTGCGGACTTACAATTCTGCCGCTCGGGCGTGCACGTGAGTGCAATGCTAGCTATGGCACTATCGTTTCGTCGTCGGTGGGTTGGTTAATCTTTTATCTTCTCGTTTTTGAACGTTAGGGTGGTGGGTGAGGAAACCTACGTCCCAACCAAACATAAGCCCCAAACAAAAATATAATAAAGCAAGTAAACTAAAAATAAAGCACGGACTTGGTTCCTTACATGACACTTTCAAACGTAAGTTTACGTTATTTAATTTAAAACAATATAAAGTTTAACAGTGTATTAATGTAACGTTTACTCCTGTATGAGTTGCGTGTGGTCGACTTCCCGTATTTGGTATAGTCTTAAAGAACCTTTCTCTGTAACGTGTTAAATAAATAAATATTAATTAAGAATGAAAACATTTTATTTACATTTTCTATTTTTACAATCAAGAAAGTTTTAAATTTAATGGTTACATTTTTATTTACTTTGTTTTATTTGTTTTTCATAAATGTTCCCTTACGTTTTAATTTGCGTTAACTTAATTAATGAGTAAATATTTTTTATAATATTTGTGACTATTTTGCTGAGGCAGAGGACCGCTTGCAACAACTGTGAATTGAGATGCTGCAAGAAATCATACGGCACCCGGATGCCTTCGTGTATTCGTGGTATATTCACGTTAGAGCCAGCCCAGCAGAGTATTTGAACTTCCTTTCGTTTGCAATTTTCCCAGCAATAAATGATCCTTTGCTTTCATTTTGTAATCACTCGCACGGGTACAATATCGTTCGATTATGAGAAATCCTTTTTTGTGCGATAATTTTGATGGCAATACAAAAAATTCAGCAAAATGATTCGTAGCTTTCCCGGCTATTAAGAGGTTTTATTTTTAAAATAATTTTTATTATTAAATATAATAAAATGACAAACGGGTTTATTTTTATGGTAGAGACAAATTTTAAAGCATGATGTTAATGCCAATTACTATTAAAATTTTTATCAAGTTTCACCCACTGGAGATATAAGACGAAACCTTTACTATTTCGTATTTTCTCCAACTTTAACCACCAAAATTTAGTAGCGTTAATTCTCCTTCTGAGCAACTTCCCGTAAGAAGCTGCTTTTATTTATCCATTTCGACAGTTATACGTAACAGAGAAAAAGTCTAGCGATAAGACAAAGTAGCCCTGAAGATTATTACATGTTAAACATAGCGAGCCTTAAAACGGCCAGAAATTCAAAAAATTAAGTAATTGTTTCTGTATGAATGTATGAATACTCTGTTTGAGGGGCAAGATTTTGTTTATCCTGTTTGGAGCTTATTAACTTCTGGGCTTTTCGATGAAAATTTCTGAAATTTTGCAGGATGGTTTGTCACTAAGGGTCATCGATCGTGTTAAATTATGATGCTTAAAAGTCAAGGGAATAGGGAAATAGGGGTCGTGTTATATCGCCAATAAGATCAAACTTAATGACGATATTACTCGTTATTAGCATTTACAATTTTTTTTATAAAACTCATTCCTGCTCTCAAAATTAAGTTATTTGCCATTTTGTTATAATATTTAAAAACATGAAGAGTTTTTAAAATATGATAAGAGAATGCACCACCAAATAATGCAAAGAAGTTAAGCAACTCGTTGCTTCATTTTTGTAACCGTCCTCAGATATTAAACGAAATAGACGCCAACACACACACACACGCAAACACAAACTTGTTTTTCTGTTTACAGAGTCTCAGTATTGATAGATTTGAAGAAATCTCCGTGGGGATTCAAGTTTGAGACGATTTGAAAACTTTTTCGTGTTATATACTTAACATGGAAATTAATTAAGGTAATATTCTTAACAAAAATCATTGAAAGTAAACTCTACTAGTGAAGACTTAAATAAACGATTACACATCAGCAGTGTGCAAAACAATAGAAAATATTATTTTATTACATACAGCACTGGCAGTTGTAGAATGTATTTGTCTCGAGCAAGCCGAAAACTTGAAATGCCCTAAGGAATAATTTATGCGGCTTGCCCGAAACGTTCGAAGTTTTCTTCCAATTTTAACACAAAAGAGGTTGCTGAACATTGCTGTAATACTTTTTTGTACACAATACAATCTACCCTGTGTTCGCTCTTTTCACACACTTATATAATTAATACTAAATTTTTAGTAAAATTGAAAAATGATAAAAATATTTATTTGCACTGGCGATACCCTTCAGTAGGAATAGAATGAGCAAGCTGTCTTTCGACTTAGCCCGGGAAGTTAGAAAAGGTGGGGATAACGGGTGGAAGTTGGGAAGAAGTGGGTTAGAGAGGAAGAGGAAAAAGGCGGGGATGGGGATGGAAGAGGCAGAAAGTGAAAGGAAGGGTTTGGGATTTCCTGGACGGACTTAACTTTTTTATTGAAAATAAAGGAACATTTACATATAAACAAGGTGTTAATTTCGCTGGGAAGAGTACAGTACTAAGTATAATTATACAATAAAGACATTTCAAGTAGGGTATTACAAAAAAGTTGGGTAGTATACAGAGGTGCTTTGTGCAAGCAGTGTTGATGCTGTAAAGCCTGTCAGATGGTCCTTATTGGCGGGTAGTTGACGAAAACGGTGAGTTGTGGTTGCTGGAAGCTGGAAGAGGTTACTGCTGCTGGACAAGTTGCGGAAGATGATAGCTGGATGCTAGAAGGAAATTCCGAACTAGTGATGAGGCCCGCAGACTATGGCAGACAGAGGTGGAGCCCAACCGATGGGGGGATGGGTGGCCAGCCTAAGATGAACCGGTGGCAGGCAGGGGAGTGCCTGTAGGAGGGCAACCCTGCGAGGAGCCACGGAAGATGGTGCAGGAGTTTATAAAATTGTTGAACACGGTGAATGTTTCTTTAGTCTCACATAGAAAGTCCGCTGGAGGTGGCCATGGCTGGCCATTGAGGGTGCAGTGCATCCATAGAGGACCATGCTGGAGGTCGAAGTCCGGGCAGTCGAAGACATAGTGGAAAACATCCCCAATACTAGTGATGTCACAATGGCAGTGAGGAGATGGAAGTTTTTTGAACCTGTGTAGATATGCCGGAAGGTTCCCATGCCCTGTGAGGCATTGGGAGAGCTCAAAGGTGGGGTGAAGATGATGCAGGAGGATGCGTCTGTGGATGGAGGGAAGGAAGCGGTAGGTAGTGCGGCCAGTAGTGGAAACTTCCCATTCCGATTGCCAGCCTCATTGCATTTTTTGAGGATGTAGCTGTTGATGTGCGTTATAGGTACACGTCCATAGGTGGGATTTAGCTTCAATCCAGCCGCCTTTTTGGCCAGGGAATCAGCCCGCTCATTTCCTTCGATGTTTTGGTGACCGGGAACCCAACAAAGGGTAACGTTGCTGTAGTTGTTGAGATTGTTGGCAAGGTGGCACTGGCGATATCAATTCACAGAGTCGGTTCTATGCATTGACAAAGTAAGCGTACGCTTACGCGACGAGTATGATTTTAATTCTAATTTTTCTAAACTGCATTGTATGCGCGGGCCTGGCTGCAGCTTTTGCAAAGGAGATTTCTATTACTGTAATTATTAATTAAATCAGAGTAATCGGGTTTGCATTAGGTAATATACCGTTGACAGGGTGAGTAATAAAATAGAATTTTCGTACAGAGCAGAATACGTATATTATAGAATTCATTTGCACGTAGATTTATCTTATCCGATTAGTAAACGCTGACAGATTTTTATATAAACAACACTTTCACTACTACGCTTCAACCTATTTATGTTAATTAGATATTAAAAATGCATTTTAACTGAATTATTTAATTTATTTATAATTTAATGATCGCTTAGTTTGGATAATAATTCTTACGATTGTAACAAATGGTTTAAAAATGTACNCTTCAACCTATTTATGTTAATTAGATATTAAAAATGCATTTTAACTGAATTATTTAATTTATTTATAATTTAATGATCGCTTAGTTTGGATAATAATTCTTACGATTGTAACAAATGGTTTAAAAATGTACGAATATACAAATAAAAAAATTTATACAAAGAAGTTAAAGTTTTGAAGTCTTGTAATCATCCCTTCATAGTCGTTAAAAAACAATTTTATGCAATGAAAATTTCCCTGTCATCCGACTTCACACAATTGATATAAACACAGGCGGGGACGACCTGTAAAACGAGATCAACATCGATACGGTTGATTGCGTTCTTGAAATGGTGAATGGAAGTTTTTTTTTTTTTCTGTTGTATGTGTGTTGAATGTTGTATAATTTGTACTTTATTTAAGTTTATATTTTTTTATTAGATTTTTATTATAAATACAGTAATACCCCGAACTTACGCGATAGATGGGACCGAGCGATAACCGCGTAAGTCGAATTCGCGTAAGTCGGGGTATAATTTCGCAATTTGTGTAAACTCCAAGTCGGATGTATGTAAGCTAATAAATGTTGTCGTTAATCTTATTTCGTCATTTGATTTGTTCACAGTTGCAAGAAATCAGCACATAGAGTCTCTCGAGTTTCCGTAGATATAACAAACACAGAAATAAATAACACAAAATAAATTGTAGCTACGCGTCGATTCCGCGCGGCACAACCGAACATGTAACTGAACAATAGTGTGGGGGGGAGTGAGAAATCAAGAGTTGCGTGGCGATCAAACAAAAGACGAATCGACAAGATTTGAAAATCGCGTAAGTCGTGGTAGCGTAAGTCGAGTTATTACTGTATAGACAATGGAACGCTTGTCAAACGTTCACCCACTGTATCGACAAAAAACTTATAAATGCAGCTTTTTATTAGCTAATCGAACATTTTCGTTCCACTACCTCAGGAATAAAAATCTTTTTGTATTCCTGATGAAGGTCATTCAAATGGCGATAACTTTTAAAGTATTTTTTTTTTCGATGTTTGATTATAGCTAATTTCTTTTAACATTTGAATGTAGTTAATGACGACGAATTCGTTTCAAATAAATAACGCATTGGGAATGTTTTTAACCAATGTACCAGAACATTTATTGAAATCACTCGAATGATGTGAATGTCATTTTATCTGCACCGACCGTGACTAACTTTAAATTTCAAAATCGAAGTATTTACTTCCTAGCTTTTACTTTCTCGGCTTGTTATGTATATAACGAGGTAAAGTATTGGAGTCTGTCGAATTCGACCCGCCTCAAATCCGGCAAATTTTGTTGTTTTGAGATTCCAACTATTTACCTGGCTTGGACATTTTTTGGTCAGGGTCTCAAAATACGCGATTTGTAGTACATAAATACGGTACGTAAAGTGCATATCTGTGTTTGGTTTTGTTTCGTTTGATGTCTCGAGTGAGGTGATGATTAAAAAACAAAATATAGCATTTTAGCTTGTATATAGAGTGTATCGATGCTATTAAGTTTTCCTGGTTAAAAGTCAACGGAGTGGAGAGACAGAAAAAAGTCCTGTTGTATCTCGAGTGGGGTCAAATTTAATCAGGAACTTTTTTTGTTTCTTAGTATTTACGTGAAGTTTTATAAAAACATATTTCAACCCTCAAAATTCGGCTTATTTTCAATTTTGTAATTACAGTATAACACTTATTTTTAAACGAAATATCACAGTTGATAGCACTGCAAAAATGTTAACTTTCATATAACGTCTAGACGTAATTTCAAGGTTTTCTGAACACAAATAACACGCAAAACCTTTACACTTTAATATAAATATTATGTCATCAAACAGATATATAGGTTTCATAAGTAATAAATACTACATATGAAAAGTGTATAGAAAAGTGTAGATGAGAATGGAGAGGAAAGAAAAAAGTAACCCATTCGATACTGTTGGTGTTTTCTCTCGAATATTTTTCTGGTATGTAATATTACTTTTTCTCATTAATTTAATAATTGAAATTTTGTAATACAAATAAGTATTAAGTTATTTACTCACGAGTAATCTTTAAAAACAAAACCCCTCATATTTTCATTTCGTTATTTCATGTTATAATTCCGCCATAGATACAAGTTTTATATTATTACTGTATTGTATTTAATTTAACGATTTTTACCAAATGAAAGCTAACACCGCAAATCTTCCCGTGTTTGTGAAATGGAAGGAACATACAGTATATATTGACAGGGAACTATTGATTCTTAAGATAAATCCAAGAGATTTAATTAAAATTATTTGCTTTATTAAACACGAGATGTACAGTACTTTGTGTTCGATGTGTGTTTAACTATTTGTTTAACCTAATATATTATGCAAAATACAATTAAAAACTTAATTTTATTAGTTATTTAATGTTAACATTTCAAGAAAGCAATAAAGAATTTTATCGTTTATACAGTAGACCCCCCTATAAGATATAGATACGTTCCATTCTTTTGGAATCCGATTTCTTACGAATCCTTCCAATCACAACCCGACACGTGTCAAGTTTACGGACTACGGCTGTTTGAAAGATTTTCTTCCATAAAATTAATCGATTCTAGACTAATCCGACTCAACATTTCCAAAATACGTATATTTTTTTTGGGAATAATCCGTATAAACTACGCTATAAACAAAAAATTGTAGGATTACTTACCGAGTGTCACCATTCGACATCGCCATTGCTCAACATTGTTTTCGTCGCGGAACAGCTCAGCAAAGAGCGGCCGATTTCTAACAACTTATTTTTCTGTGAAAACTTCGTAGAACTTCGGAGACATCATTAATATAAATAATTTTAATCGCCGTTGAATAAGAAATGTTTCTTTCACAAGAAATGTATAAAATTACAGTACTGTATTAGACTTACGGTACCTAATTTACATACTGACAGACGATAGTTAGCGTAAAAATCTCCGTAGCGTGGCGCCACGCTAGACGGCGGAAATTATATATTTAATTATAACAAAGTTACAATAAGTTAATATATAATTATATATACAGTACCTAATTTATATATAATTAATATATAATTATATGTACAGTACCTAATTTATATATAATCTATATCATACTGTCCAGACGATAGAAATCTGTTAGTAGTTGGCGCTACGAACGGTGGGAAAGTAGTTCGGCTGCCCGATGACGTTTGAGGTAATTATAGGGGGTTTTTACTGTTTTTTACGGATACCAGTTACAATTTTTTCCTAGTTTTATAGGAATCGTAATTATAGGGACCGTAATTATAGGGGGGTCGACTGTATTATTACAACTTAAACAATTTACAAACGTTTTATGTTGCTAATAAAATCAAATTATCGCATAAATATAGAATTACACAGTATTATACTCAATGAAAAGATACTTATTATTATATATACGAAAAATTACTCAACAGATGAAGAAAATAAAATATTCTTTATATTTAATGCTAAACTTTTTTCTGTAATGTACTGTACGTGTTGGATCTTTCCTTATAAAAATCCGTTTGTTGAAAGTACACTTTGCATAATTTAAAATCGTTCATAGCACGTCGCAATTAGTATGGAAGATGTTTTATTATGAAAATATTTATAATTTAGATATATTTATGCCTTATAAATCTTCGATAGTAGTTCTACAATATCAAGTAAATTACTTTTGGTCGATAATAAATTAACGTTATATTTCTGACAGATTATTAAATTCATTTCATCAGTAATTCATTTATTTTCATTGTTTTCATAAACTTTATAGTAGTTTTGTTTTAACATAGTCTTCTTATATATAAATATACATATAATTATGTCTTTTTGATTCTCCATTAATATAACCGTTTGCTAATTTGCTTATTTCAATGTTTTCATTGCTTTTTGCTAATGTACAGAAACTTTGTTAATACAGTTAAAAACAGTAAAAGGGATAATTGATCCTTCAAGTAGCAGAAAGTAGTTTTACGCAAATCTATTTTGTAAACTTCAACATCGTGTTCAAGAGAGGTAATCAAGGTTATACATCCTGTCCCAGGTGGTCTTACTACCACCCTTTTCTGTATCTGCGTACTAGAATATCCTACCGACATCCATGCAACACCACCTTTTACTAGATTATAAATTTATAGTGCTATGCGCTTAAAACCTTACAGGTTGTAATCGCATAGAACTATAAACGTATAAACTGTATATAGCGTATAGCACTATAATACAGTTTTACTGTATTACATGAATTGCTATTCACTCCATATAATACATTAAATCAGTAGCATGACGTTGATGGACATTACTGCTGCAGAACTAAGTGCCTTTCTCGAGAAGAAAGTGACACCATAAAAACCTATAATAAAACTTATATAAACATATATACAATAAAAACCTCTATAAACTTAAATCTGTATCTAACTTTATCCACTTAAATTCTACATGGTGTATATATAGGACCTTATACACAGGTTAAAACTATGCATATTTAAACCTGTATACCAGTGATTTTCAACCTTCTTTAATACGCGACGCCTTTACAAGTTAAAAAATTCTGGCGACTCCCCTAGGGCCATATTAAAACTATATCAGTGATTTTAAAAACTATGCATTTAATTATCTTTCTGTTGAGACAAATTATTGTTGATTAAAATGTAAATTTCAGAAGAATCGACAATAATTTAACACACATAAATTATGAAACTTTCTTTTATTATAACACTGGGCCCGGGGAGCTGTTGACCTTTTTTTTATTTTCATCAGAATTATCAGCTTCTACTTTCTTACTTTTTATTTCTTTTTGCAAATCAGCTCAAGACTTTTTCGGCTATGATTTTCTAGGGTGGGCCGTACCCACCCACGCCCTCCCTGGCTACACCCATGGCTGAGACCTAAATATCGATCAAAAAATCAATTGTACTGTAAAATAAACAGGTACAGCTTTCTCGCCGAAAATGTAGTTTTTTTAATGTGCTGTAGGACCTAAAAACACTTGTCTTATATCTTTTACTTGCGACCCCCGTGTAAGGCTTCGCGACCCACAGGTTGAAAAACACTGCTGTATACCATAAAAATTAGTGCATCCAGACCAACACCATAAAACGTAAGTGATACCATAAAATTAAAATATGTATTTAAAAAACCAACAATACTTTATACTGGTTCATAAAAGTTATTAAAGTTCACATTTTAGTCTTGATCTCTCCGACATGAAGAACATAAAGTCAACCGAAGACAAGAGAAAGTCTCACACTGCGAAGGTAGTATATGTTAGATTGATGTAACAGTCTATCACGCGTATAGATTAGGCTAGATATATATAAGATTTATTTTGATCTCTGAGATTATTGTATTTTTATTTCATTAGTTTTGTTAAATTTTGTTATTGTTTATAATGGTTTTGACGAATAGTTTTGAACAAAACGCGTATGTTGACACTCCCCACTCGAAAGAAAAGCCCTCCTAAAACCATCTTTAACTTACGCGAGTAAAACCGCGATTATCTAGTTTAACCGGTTCTGACAAGATTAAGATTTTCCCGAAAATTGATCTACATAAGCTAGAAAAAGTAATCCTTAGACAACGTGAGCGTACATTAAAATTTAAAGTAACGACGTCTTAACTATTTTTCGCCGTCTAGCGCCACGCTACAGAGAGTTTAGGCGAACTATCGTCTGTACAGTATGTAAATTAGGTACTGTAAGTCTAATAGAGTACTGTAATTTTATACATTTCTTGTGAAAGAAACATTTCTCATTCAACGGCGATTAAAATTATATATATTAATGATGTCTCCAAAGTTCAACGAAGTTTTCGCAGAAAAATAACATCTGAAATCGCGGCCGCAGTTTGCTGCGCTGTTCCTCGACGAAAACAAGTTTGAGCAACGGCGATGTCGAATCGTGCACACTCGGTAAGTAATCCTACAATTTATTATTTATAGCGTAGTTTATACGGATTATTTCCAAAAAAATATACGTATTTTAGAAATGTTAAGTCTAATTAGTCTAGAATCGATTAATTTTATGGAAGAAAACCTTTCAAACAGCCGTGGTCTGTAAACTTCAGACGTGTCAAATACGTGAGCCAATCACAGCCCAAGGATTCCTACAACGCAAAATTCGTATAACGAGGAACGTATCTTCGCGTTATAGGAGGTCTACTGTAAATCATTTATTCTATTGCCTAACTATAAAACTTTGTTTACTTCAAAGGTCGGCACGCTTTTCTTCCTAAAGCTGTTATCACATAATACAATTATTACGTTGAGTTTTAATAAATGAAGTGAATAAAACAACTGTAATATACATGAAACTTGAATACATTATGAATAATAACTCTCAAATGTTTTCACTGTATTGTATATTTAATCAGACAACAAAGCCTGCAAATGAATTGTACAACTTTCGTCTGATATCGAAAAATTCCTTACTTTTTTCTAAACCGACCTGCTTTAAAATCTTTAAGTAATTATTTATAAATAATTCCTGACATAATTTCTTTGATAGTTTATTTATCTACGAGATATTTGAACCCTAGATATACCACTTATAATCTACTGCATGTGGATTGGATGATTGAAATGCACAGACTTTAAAAACATTCACAGTTATTAATGTTGGAAATTACTTGACCTGATTGAAAAGTATTCTTTCAGTTTTAGGGTTTAAAGTTTAAAAGATAAATGCCTGGCATTATCTTTCACATTTTGGTAGAATCTTGTAATATGAATTAGATTTTTGTGTATACAATCAATGAAAGTTTGTGTTAACTTGTTCAAAGATAATTCAGTCGCATTTAAATGTTTAATTCTGCCAATATCGCATGTGAGTTGTAAAGAGTCACAAATCTTTAAATTTTAAACTGTGAATCATTGCCAGATTTTGATGCACGTAACTTATTTAAAAGTAAAGTAATTTCTTTTAGAATTAGAATTTTTTAAAATATACTTGATGATCTTAGCTGTATTTTTACTTTTTGCGGTTGTTATATATAACAGATAAAAAGTATGACCATCGGTCAAAAAATAAGTTTGGAGTTCTAAGATTACTCGGTTTTTGGACAAGTGGCCTTGAAACGTCCGGAAATACATAAAATTCGTTTTTTATGTATATACGGTATTTTGTATTTGTGTATATATAAGTGTGTGTGTAAAAAGTACAATTTTGTTCACCATTTTTAAAGCTTAATAACGGCCGTGTCTTAAGTCAAAATTATCTAATATTTTGTAGGATAGTTGATGTACAAGGGGATTGATGTTATAAATTTTAGTTGTTAAAACTCGAACGGGTGAAGAGAGAAAGAGGTCGTGTCATATCTCGTGTAGGGTCAGATATGATGACGATTTTACTCGTCATTAGCATTTACAATTTTTTTGTTTATTTTCACAAAACTCGTTTTTATCTTCAAAATTAAGCTATTTGCCGTTTAACAATAATTTAAAAATATAAAACGTTTTTAAATAAAATATCGTAATAAATGGCGCCACCAACTGTTCCCGGAAAAGTTAAGCAACTCGTTGCTGAATTCTTTAGAATGTTCATTATTAAACAAATATGCATTTGTTTTATTCAGAAACACTTAAAAAATATTATTGAACAATTATACCAATTTTTACCTTTAAAAAGATTAAATTGCAAAATATAAAATGTCATTGTTTGGGAAAATATTTAGCAAAGTAAATAATTTGATCGTAATCATTGTAATGAATTACGATAAATTATTGGTGTTGATAAACATCGTTCATTGCGTTGTACGGTAAGTTGAGTGCTACCGTAGCAATTTCAGAATAATTAGGACAAGAAAATTATGCTAAACAACATTAATAATTAAATTATTTCTTTTCAGTTGGATTTTCCCAACAATAAATGAGGGAAGAAAACGAGTTTTAAAGGAAGAAGATTTATACAAATGCTCAAGATATCATACTTCCGAGTATCTTGGCGATCTGCTACAGAAGTAAGTTAGTTATTATTTAGTTCTGGACATCGATATTTTAGTTACTGCTACCTAATTCTTTCAGATTTATTTATTATTTGGATAAATTTAAACAAATTAAATAGAACAAGATAATGTTGTTATATATATATATAATGACTAGTAATAATATATAATAACTAATAATAAGTAATATATATATATATTATAACTCAGTGTTTCTCAAAGTTTTCGGTCCGCGACCCCCCTTTTGCACTTAAGAATTTCAAAGGACCCCCTGAAGAATGGGTATGTGTAGAAAAACATCCCGAAGGTGGGATTAATTTAAATTCAGAAGGTGTTAATTACTTTTGTTTAATTGCATTGAAACATTGAATTTTAATAGCAGATTTATTTTTAGTATCATTAAAAATTAATAACTTATCTTTGGTACATCTTTGAACAAAATATTCTATGTATATGTTTCAACATTAGTAAACTCAATTAGTTAAGTTAAACATATTTTAAATTACATAAATTAAATAATAAATAAAATAAATAAATTAAGGACATTGATGCATATTAAATTATATTTTAAATTACATTTAATGTGATGGGTGAGCCTGCATATTTTGGCACAATAAATTAAACCTGGGTTTAATATCAGTCAGTGCAGGTCTCATAGCAATTTCTATGTTGCAGAGACGAGAGCGCTGCTTTGTTTTGATATTGGTCATTACTGAAAATGCCATTTCGCATAAATAAGTGGTTGCAAATGGTAAGAGAACTGCCATTGCTAACTCAGAGAGTAGTGGATACTCTGCTTTCACACTAAGCCAAAAAGAATTCAATGTTTGCTTACTAAACTCGGTTTTAAGTTTTGTATTACAACTAAATTCGGCAAATTCTTCTTGGGCACTTAATGGGAGATGTTTCACTTGTTCCATTTCTACAAGGAATGGTTTTTGCACCCAGATAAACTGTTCAGTATTTAAATCTGATAAAAAGTATTTTTTAAATTGTTCTTCCATACATGACAAATGATCAATTATGATTTTCTTAATTAAAATATTATCCAAATTATTTTCTGTGATAAAATCATATGTACTTGAAAACATTACCAACATGCCATTTTCCACACTTGATTTCCATAAGTTTATCTTCTTCATAAACGCATGAATTTTATCATACAAAATTAATATGATTGTGTTCTCACCTTGCAGTTACATATTCAGTTCATTGAGTTTCTCGAATATGTCTGACAAATAACACAATTTGCAAACCCAAGTTTCATTGTGGAAGAGACTAGAAAAATCGGACTTTGTTTCTGATAAAAATATCATTATTTCATCTTTCAACCCTATTATTCGTTTTAAGGCTCGTCCCTTTGACAACCACCTTACTTCTGTATGTAGTAAAAGTTGTTCGTAATCCGCTCCCATATCCTTACATAAATTTGCAAACAAACGACTATTAAGTGCACGACATTTTATGAAATTTATAATACGTATGGCATCATTTAAGACCACATTAAGATCTAGTGATATATTTTTAGCTACTAATGCTTCTCGGTGGATGATGCAATGGGTAAGAATGATATGGCCATTTGTAATAGATTTAACTTTTGCTAGAAATCCGACGCGCTGTCCCTTCATTGCTGCTGCACCGTCAGAACATACACCAATACAGTTATCCCAGTCTAATCCTTCTTTCTTGAAAAAATCATTAACTTGTAGAAAAATATCTTCGCCTGTTGTACGATTGTTCATTGGCCGACAAAACAGCAAATCTTCATGTATATTAAGGGCGTAGCTATATCGAACATAGACCAAGAGTTAAGCTAAATTTGTAATATCTGTTTATTCATCCAGCTGAATTGCAAATTTTTGACTTTCTTTAATTCTTTGTATAAGTTGCTGAAACTGATCACAGCTAATTTCTGAAATCCTTCTAGTAACTGTATCATTGGAGAGAGGAATTTTCCGCAATTCATCTGCATACTTTTTTCCATGAATAGTTTCTGTAATTTGTACTGCAGTAGGTAAAACAAGTTCTTCTCCAATTGTGTATGGTTTTTTAGCCTTTGCTATTAGATATGATGCTTGGTAAGATGCTAAAAAATATCTTTCCTGAGTAAAAGCATACTTTTCTAACAAAGATTTGCTTTGATTTGATGACTTTAATAAACTTTGAAAATATTCTATAGGCTTTTTTGAATAAGCAGCATGTTTCGTGTTGAAATGCCTTAGTAGTTTTGAAGGCTTCATGCTTTCAGCCGCCAAAATATCATTGCATAATAAGCATAAAGGTAGTTGTTCGTCATGTGTACCGGCAGAAAATGTAAATCCATATTGTAAATATGATTCATTATACATTCTCCTTTTTTTATGAACTGGTCCCGTTGCAGGTTCTATTTCTGCTTTTTTACTGCTTCCCGCCTCAGCAAGATCTTTTGCACCTACATTCGTAACTTTTCTTTTCAACCATTTATCCATATTTAAGCATAGAACGTTTTTGATACTAGATGTCGCTATGCGTCATAATTTTTATATTAAAACAAACTTTCAAAATATAATTTTTTTGTTTTTATATTTATGAATATATCTATTTTGTTTGTGAAAAATAAAAAAATAATTGCGGACGATAAAATAGCCACGATTTTTTTTTAAATAAAACGTGTAATTTTCGTTAGGCTTAACATCGACAGAATTCAACATGGCGTCACACGCGACGAAAAATAATTTTCCTAATATTAGACATTAGATCAAAGGAAGAGAGAGCTATCCGTTTCTTGTTTACGGACTTGGCCCTGTTGGAAGAAATTTTCCTAATAAAAACAAAGAAATAAAAATACTTTAATTACATTTATTTTGATATATAATTAGCAATAGAATACTATGGAAATGTTTAGTAAGTGGGCACTTTGTTTTGAATGTAAATATTTCTAACTCGATGTGCCTACAGACGCAGCCTGCTAGCGAACGTTGTTCTATCATAGTTTAGGTGGGGAGTGGAAACTCGGGGATTCCCCAATAGCGCACAAATTTTTTAGTTATTGATATATTCAGGATCATATTAAAATATTCATATTGTATTTTATTATATATATTAAGTAAAAATTATTTTATATATTTTTGATTTCTATTTCCAAACATGAATCTATAGTAAATTTATAAAATATTTGAAAAAAATTGATCTGTCATCAATTTTGCTGCGACCCCCCAAATATTTTTCACGACCCACTTGGGGGTCGCGACCCCCACTTTGAGAATCACTGTTATAACTAATAATGACTAATATATATATATAAGTCATTATTACTTATGTACTGAATATATTGTGACTTTGGGTTCAGTGTCTCTTTGACACCAGGTCAGCTTGTGACACCACCGAGTCTGTCAGGACTCGGAAATCGCGACTTTTCGTCACGCGACGCGGGTAAGCTGTTGGATTCGGAGTAGAGGTGGGGAGAGAGACGAGGAAGTGATTCACTCAGAACTCTGGTTAACTAACAAGAACAATTTTAATTTTAACAAAAGAGACTACAGATATACTGTCGATATCAAGCATGACTAAAGAACCCATTGATTATTACTAGCCCGTTCGAGAGAGAGCGTTTACAAACGACGATCGCGTGTTGATAAATATCTTGTTAAGAGACATGTAGTAATCCTGGATTCTGGCACTTGGAAGTGTAATTATCTAATGTTATGGATGTACTAACACAGAGGGTGAAACTGATTATTAAAACAGTCCACAAATGAATATCCAATGGCTTCCCGGTTGGGTAGTTCAGAAGTTCAGAAGTAGTATTCGGAAGATGCAGGGACAAGTTCGTCTTTCCATTCCCAGTTGAATGACTAGAAGACGACTGCCTGGATTCTCATCGCTCTCTCTGCTTATTGGGGATTTTTACTTCTGGGGTTTTTCCAGAAGGTCAGGAGTTTATTGCCAACGGCCTGGAGTCCAATACTGGAAATTTATCGGAATTTCTGGGTGACACATTAATGGCTAGATGGATCATCCTCAACAATGAAACAAGTCCGTGGAAACTAATTTTTATGATAGCTATTGATAAAAAAGTCGAAGTTAAACGACAAAAATTGTAAAATGACCAAAGATCAAGATAACACGTTCTTGAGGATCCCTTCGTCCCTCACATCATGTAGCATAGGACTTAACAATATAAAAATTTATAGCAAAATCAAATTTATAATATTTATTTGATTTGCAGTAAAAATTTTATTGGAGTCACAACTACAATATTGCTGTATTTACTTTTTTTAGATTTCGTTCAATTTTCTTTACTTGAGATATTTTTATAGACAAAGTAATCTATAAAACACATTATTTCACTTTTTTCATCGAACTGAGTCTACTAACGTTTTTACTCGTTATTAACATTTAATTATTGTTGTAACAAAATTTTGTAAGGTAAAACAACTGGTTCCTAAATTCTTTTGAAATTTATGTTTTATAGCGCTGAGTGTATCAATGGCTGTGACGGGGACAATTTAAATCCATCCAGTTAATAATTGAACTTGAAAGTAAAGTTGAGATAGCTATCCTAGTTGGACTTAGCCATGTGAAAAGGGGAGGGTATAGAGGGATGAGTGAGAGGTAGGGTGGGGAATGGGAGGTAGTGGGATACAAGAGGGGAAAAAAGAGGTGGAAAGTGGCGGTAGAGTTTGGGATCACAATCCTGATTGGCATCGCACTTACAAAAGAAAACAGTCGTTGGTACAAATAATTTGCAGAATGCCTTTCCAGCTAGACGGTTACAATAGTGAATACAGAGCAAAATGTACATGGCAGTGGCCTATTGCCACTGGTAATTCTGACAAAAAAGTACCATACTAAAACACAGGTACTACACTAGTTGTATGTTACATAAAAGGACAATGTTATGTTAACAGAAGACCGTGTTGACAAGACTGCTGATTGGAGCAAAACCCAGAGAGTCACAGATGCAATCTAAGACCAGTATAAAAGGGGTTTGACGTAGGCCTGAGTTATACTCGAAGCGACCACGAGAGTTAACAAATTTGGCAAACAGCTCAAAGATCTCTTGATCCTCACAGAGAGTGTTGGGTTCAGGAGGCCAACAGAATCACTTCTGTAGACAGTGGCAGATGAATTCTTCCCGTTGTCTTTCTTACAGCTTACAGTGAAAGATATAATGGAGGGCGTCTCCTTCAGAGACGCCATCACAACCGCACCTATCATTTTTTAATCTTTTTGAATCTTGTAAGGTAAGAGGAGAAGTTATCATGACCTGTCAGGCATTGCGTGATGACATGAGAAGTGGTGAAGTAGCTGAGAGCTTGTCTTTTATTAATTGACAGAAGAAACTTGTAAGTGGTTCTGCCAGTGGTTGAGGTAGCCCAATCTTTTTGCCACTACTCCATTATACAATCTCTGATATTGCTCTTGATATGGATGATGGGAGTTTTAGAAAAAGTGGTGGTGATGTCTGCTGTGGTGACCATTTTAGCATCAGCATGCTCATTGCCTCTATTACCTGTGTGCCCAGACACCCAGGTAAAACTGAGTTGAGCAAATTTGCTGAGATTTCTGGCAAGACGTCTGACCTTCACGCCAGTTCTTGTGCACTTATTATTGCTCGAGAGGATAATAATCACATACATACTGCCTGTGTTGATGCAGATGCTGTAATTGTAGGTCCTATATTTAGTGATGGTATTTAGAGATTTATAATCCACTAACAGTTCTGTTTGGTTGTTAGTATAGTGCATGTGCAGCCGGTAATATTGCTGAATCTCATTTTCACTATCATAGATAACGAAGACTGCACCAGTACCCTTATCATTGTGTGAGCCATCTGTGTAGATTTTCCAGTGAGCTCTGCCGTCATTATAATGATTGTTTTTGACATTAATAGTATAGCTGCTGGTCGCTCACTGGTGCCTTCCGAGAGTACTTCCAGTAAGATAATTGTCTATCTTGTAATTAATAATGGAGTCAATTGAGTTTGCACTATTAGGAGGAATTAATCACTTGCTACAGAGGTTCTGTATCTCCTCGGTGGTAATATTCTGATGGTTTATGGTCAGCATTTTCCACTGCCAGAAGAACTCTAATTCGTAGGTATATGGGGATAATGTTAGCTATCACCAGTAGCGCATCGATGGAGGCCGTGCGATATGCCTTACAGATTCTAATATCAGGATTCCTCTGGATAGACAGTAATTTTTTCTTGTTATATGCTAATGCTGCTCTGTCCCCTGAGACCTGGGCCACATACAGAATAGCAAGAATAGCAGGCTCTATCGCTCCCCTGTAGATTAATTTATAGTCCCTACTACCAAGTCTCCAGGTGTTTCTGAACATATAGTTGAAGAGGTTTACTCTTTGCTTAACTTTTTTACATATTTCTGTGATATGGATCTTTCAACTTAGCTTTGTGTTCAAGTAACCCCGAAGGTATTTAAGTCAAGACACACTTTTTAGTTTTTACTTGTCCAGGTAAATGGCCAGTGGTTGCTGCAGCTGCTTCCTCCTGGAGTTTTTTGTGCACACCATTGTTTGCTTTTATTATAATTGATCAGGAGTTTATTCTTCTTGCACCAGTTATTGACCAGCTTTAGAACCTCATTAGCCTTCTTTTGTAGAACGTTACTATTCTAATGCGCTATCATTATTAGCGTATTGTCAGTAAAGCCTTGTGACTTGATATCTGGGTCCGAGTGAAGGGTACAAAGCAGGTCATTGTATTCCAGGTTTCAGAGTCTTGGGCCACTTCTGGAACTCTGAGGGCAACCTCTGTTAACATTCTTTTCCAGGTTAATTGTCTTTGAGTAATAGCCCATAGTATTATTTTCCAGGTAGCTGCTGGTCAACCTATATATGTTGCTCGGGCAGTTAGTTTGATACAAACGATGCAATATGGAAGGCCACCATTGGTGGTCGAATGCCTTTTTAAAATCAACACTTATCAGCAGAGCATGTCTATCACTGTCCCATGCCTGATTAACTAAGTTCTTTACACCCTGTATTGCGTAGATGTCCAAACAGCCAGGGCAGAACCCATATTGGTTCTTGTGCTGCAGATTGTTGCTACTCAAGTGCCAGTTTATTCTGCCAATGAGAACACCATACAGTACTTTCACCATTGTTGGTAACAAGCTGACAGGTCTGTAGTCACATTCCACAGTTGAATTGTCCACTTTTGGAATGAATTTAAAATTTGCTTTCTTTCACAGCTCTGGGAATAGCCATGGTTTAGTCAGGCATTATACAACATCACGAAAGCAATAGGAACGCTGCCTTCACTATTTATATGGTGATATTGTCAATGCCTGGCGCTTTCATGTAGGGATCGTTAGAGGTCTTGGTGCAGAAATTATTTTATGCATTGGTTCTGGCATGGTTTATTGCTTTTTTATAGTATTTTAAGCTTTTGTCATAGGCTTCTTTCTTTTGCTCCTTCTGGTCATTGTTCTCTGCTCGTAGCCATTGCCTGCGGAGCCTCCTGATTTCATGCTTCTTTTGCTCCAGCTCATTGCTCCACCAGTGTGTTTTCCTCTTTTTCTTATTTTTATAGGTTGCTGAAGCCTTAGCTGCTTTCATGATTGACTCAGTCATATGACAGTAGTAGTGGTTTGGGCAGCTTTGATCACAAAATTAATTTTATTTTAACAATAAGGCTGTATTAATTATTATTTTTAAATTTGATTTTATTTTAACAATAAGTCTAATTATTAAAATGTTTTTATAACTTTGAATTAATACAGTATATTCTAATTATTATAAAATTAATTTGCAATAATTTCAGATCAAAAATCTCGAATAAATTAAGATAATAAATATTTATAAAACTTTTCAATTCATTTTAGTTTTCATAAAATATCTTGTAACAATAAGGTAAACTTTCTGTTTTTATAAATTTGAATTAAATTAATTTTATCTTAACAACAAGTTTAATTATCAAATTTTTTAAAAAATTAATTATATTTTCTAATTCACTTTATGAACTAATTTTTATGTTGATTATGAATTATTTTATAGAAGAAATACGATTGGTTGGTTTTTGATATAAATATAGTTTTAAGGAACATTAGAATTTATTTTTAATACCAAGATTGAAAGTTGCAATCATGGAGACATATGGTTTTATTATTACTTACGACGGCGATAGAAATTATTCTGTTTCTCCTCGTTTGTACAAGTCTTTGGATACATGTATTGCTGCAGTAAATAATTTTTCTTTCGATATTCCTGATAATTTCCCTATTGTTTTACGTTATTTTAAAGTTAACAATGAAATATGGAAAGGAGATGGAAAATTTGGTTTTATAATTGTCGACAAGGATGGAAGAATTAATGAAGTTAGTAATAAATTATACTATTCGTTCGAGGAATGTTCAGAAGTTGTGAATGAAGTTTATATAGAAAAGAACAAAAAATATATATTAATATTTAGAGAGATAATTTGAGGATCAAAGCATTATAAATTTACTAAAGCTTATGAGTTCGATTAATACGAATATGTACTTCAAACATCCTAGTAACTGTATAATTGTTGGACCTTCACAATGTGGAAAGACTACACTAGTGAGAAAAATTATTCATAACAAAATTTATGAAAAGACATTAAAAAAGGTTCTATGGTGTTATTCCATATATTTACCATTTTTTCATGAGGAAAGAGATATTACATTCATGTATGGTTTACCTGAATCCGTGCAAGGATGGGATTTATTAATAATTGATGATTTGATGCATGAACTCAGTTCAAAAACTGCATCTTTGTTTACAACAGAGTCTCATCATTATAATGTAAGCGTGATAATTATAATGCAAAATTTGTGTCCAAAAAATAGAATTATGAGAGATATAACAAATAATATAGATATATCAAATAATGCGTGTTTAAAGCACGCATTATTTGATATTATTTTAAAATAATCGCGATGAAAGTCAAATAAGTTGTTTGGGGCAGCAAGCGTTTGCTGGTAAATGCGATTTTTTTATGGATGCATATAAAAAAGAAACAGAGAAGGAATTTGGTTATTTGTTGTTAGATTTTCATCCTAAAACGAATAAGAAATTTTCTGTGAGAGATTCGTGTTTTCCCGACGAACAAGGTATTTTTTGGATATACTTACCAATAAAATGAAGAATGTAAAGAAAAATTATCATATGTTAGCACTTTTGTCTAAGACTACTCCTTCTCAGCGAAAAGCAATATTGAAAGAAGCTACTCCCGATCAAATTAAAGTTTTGTATGAAATATGTGATAATTTGCGGAGAGGAAATATACCTGCTGATGTTCATAAATTACAAAAATATAAAAAAATTATCAGGAAATTAAGTAAAAAAATGTTCCTTTAAATACTAAGAAAAAAATTTTAGTTAATCAATCGGGTGGATTCCTTTCACTTCTACTGGCTCCGTTATTGTCTATGGCAGGTGGACTAATTAGTAAGGCAATAGGAAAAAAAATCTAATGGCGAAGCAAATGGCTCTTGTCCCTCCTGAATTGTTGTCAGCATATCAAAAACCTGAAATAAGGATTGGTAATAATATTGAAGAATTACTCGAGACTGGTGATTTATCTGATGATAGTAAAGTCAAATTATTAAGTCAATTGATTTCAAGATATCAGAGAACAGTTCATGCACCAAAAGAACCTGTTAGAGTATCTGTTGTATCTGACAAAATCGAAGAAATGGAATCTCATCCTGAAGAAAAAGTTGTTGATATGCATTTATTAAACAAATAATTTTATCCGTACCACAATTATATCAAAATATGTACCACACACAATTGATAAGTTGAATCAAAGTCATTACGGATGGAATTCTAAAGGTGAATTAACAGTCGATGGGAAACCTATTTTTGGAAGTCATATAGTAGACTTAATTTCCTATGTAATGAGAAATAGAAAAACCGCATTAGTTCCTGTTGGTTTTAACGAATTTTTGAACGGTTTAAAGAAAATAAACATTCCTAAAGAGTGGATTGGAAACAAAAGTTTGGCAACATTACCCGAAAAAACACAGTATCAACCAGCATCGGTCGAGACTCCTGAAGAAATTTTCTGTCCGAGACTATTTCACCAGTGGTAAAAATCTAAGAGGAAGAGAAAGAAAAATTCTGAATGGAAAAACTTTTGAAATCGATATACTATAATCCTAAATCTCCAGCATCTTTTGGATGTGTAAGTAAATTAGTAAAAGAATCTAATTTACCGCAATCTGTTGTTAAAAAATGGCTATCTTCTCAAATGACTTATACGCTTCATAAACCTGTAAGAATTAAATATTCGCGAAGAAAAACTAAAAGATTTTATCCTAATGACTTATGGCAAGCTGATTTAATTGTATTAAAACAATTTTCTAGATTTAATAATGGAGTAAAATACTTACTAACAGTAATCGATGTATTTACTAAGTATTGCTATGTGGAACCAATAAAAGATAAAAAACCTCAGTCAATTTTTAAAGCTTTTGAAATCATTTTTAAAAAAAATATTCCAAAAAATTTACAAACTGATAATGGAAAAGAGTTTTATAATAGATTGGTAAAAAATCTTTTTAAAAAATTTAAAATTAATCATTATTCAACCCATTCTGATACAAAAGCAGCTGTTGTCGAAAGACTAAATAAAACTCTGCGGAATAAAATATATAGATTATTTACTTATCGTAATTCTTATAAATATATTGATAAATTATCTGATATTGTAAAAAGCTACAATAATAGTTTTCATAGAAGTATCGGTATGTCTCCATCGGAAGTTACACCTTTGCATCATAGTGCGATTTTTGAAAAGCTCTATGGTATAAAAGGAGAAAATACATTTAAATTTAATATTGGTGATCTCGTTCGAATTTCGAAAATACGTAAAACGTTTAGTCGAGGATATCTACCAGGTTGGACAAAAGAAATATTTATTATTCATGATCGTTTTTTATCTCATCCTCCAACATACATATTGAAAGATTTAAATAACGAAATTTTGGAAGGAAGATTTTATACAGAAGAATTACAGAAGGTTACAGAATGATGCAGTCAGACTTTTTTGTAACTCTGATAAGCAACGCCAGCATGGATTTATTTCCTGAAAATAAGCAGTCTCATTTCATTGTGAAAATGAGTCCACCTATTGATTTAC